>NC_087208.1:76807973-76813742 GCF_015104395.2 Macrobrachium nipponense | reverse complement strand
CAAACAATTCTAGAAGTATTTTCCCTGAAGGGTATGTGACCTCATTAGTGACGACCGATTTTCAGAAAATGTTTGTTCTTTCTTCAGTTTTAAGGATGGTTATCTTCCCAGTTTTACGAAAGCTTTTATATCCTATTGTTTTGGATTTATGGTCTCAATTAAGGTATTGTTGTTTTATTTGTAAAAGGCCCTCTAAACATGTTAAGAGCGCGTTTATACAACAATGATTATGTGCAATTTTTTCCAGTTGAAAGTAGGAGTCATCATTAATTAGATGAAGAGAAAAGTTGATCAACTTCTAGGATTTAATCCTTCTGTTCCGTTTCTGGAATTATTGTAACATTTCTCCTTTCTGAATAGAACTTAGTTTGTACAAAACTTCATATTGACTCCATTTTACAGTGTGATTTTTTACGGATACACGGTGTGACTAAGGTGTTCTTTATGCCGTTGAGAGCCATTTTTCCATACCCTGGGCGACTCTTTCAGCATTCCTCTGTATACTGTCACCTGAAGAGGTGCCTGGTGTGGCTTGAAACTGTACAGTGATAGAGCGTATATATGTAAGCCATTTAAACTTTTGTACATAAATTTTGCATTGATTTTCATCTCTGTAATCACAATGATCTTGAAAAGTATCGATCCCATTCCCTGACATACACTATGGTGCTGTTATGTAAAACTGGCACTGACACTTCTGGTCTTTCGAGCAACTCATGATAACCACAGGGAGAAGAGAATCCCGGTTCGCATAGAAAGAACCCAGCAGACACCAGGGTGTACACTACAACCATCAGTGTTAGGTCCATATGTTATAGCACCATCATGCATCATACACTAGCCCAATGCTTAAGGCCTTCTCTTCAAACTTTCCTAAGATTTACATCGTTTCCATTAAAACCCTTCGACCACAACCTTGCTGTAGTACCCTCTACCTCCTAAGCTTTTTTAGTTTTTTCAATACTTTTATTTAGCCTGCTTTTTTGTCCGTTTGTTTGTTTGTTAGTATTAGTTAAATCTTATAACTCAGTTTTCGACCTCTTCCCTTCGTCTGATGGAGGTGAAACTTTGCATGGTTACTCAATCCTGTTGACAATACAACCATGCATGATCAGTAGGTCAGCAATGACCTCTCCCTGTATCTCAGGATTGGTAAGAAACTCTTCTGGTTTTTCACAACTCTTTTTCACTCGGTAGAATAATTTTAATAACTCTAGGGATTTTTCAAACTTTCGTTGGCTCGACAGGATATCAATTTCGTTAGATACAGTCATAGATCTGTTACAATTTCTTCAAAAATAGAAAGTATAGAATAGAAAAAATAAAAGAAAATTAAAACACGATTTATTGAAATGCACTGTAGTAAAAAATCAATTTTTTGAGACTCACCAGCATTTTCTTACAATTAATCATGTCTACAAAAATAATAAAAGTGTGGCGCCAAACCTGAAATGAAATGTTACAAGAAATAAAAACATGAAAAGGTTTCTTTTCTTGTAGCGTTTCCTTCCATGTTTGGGTCCCACGCTTTCATTTTTGTAGACATGATTAATTCTAAGAAAAACGTTGTGTATCTCATAAAAGTTATTTTTCACTTTTTAGTACATTTTAATCAAAGGTTTTTTTTTTTAATTTTATATTTCTATTTTATATTTTCAGTGTTATTAGTAATCGATTTTTTTTTTTTTAGTTTGTAATATATTATAATACCTTTGCATCTTTTCCTCCCATGAAACAAACACTGTGATGGTGGTTGGACAGAAGATGTCTGTGATACTGTTTGTCAAAACTTTCTCTCCTCAGCTTGCCTTTTTTCCTTCTCTGGCTATTTAAACTGGGGAAAGTATGAAACTTACTTGAAGTCTCGTCCTGCGCTGATTTTGTCGTTTTCAAAATTTAGTATACTAAGGCTAAGGCTAAGAGCTTCCTTCTAAAGAAAGAATATACTAGGTTATCTTCATGTATTCTTAACAGTTTTCTCATATATATATATATATATATATATATACATATATATATATATATATATATATATGAGTCATATAATATTACCGTGATTCATATACATACATCGAGCTACAAATGTCCTTTAATATCTAATTCGCTCTACCTCGAAATTAACATATTTTCATATATGTTTAACTGAAGGGAGATTTTTTTTAGTCGATAAGAGATTTGTAGGCTCACGGGAGCAAACCATCGGAACCGTGATATTAAAGGACATTTGTAGCTCGATTTACTGTCCCCCTTTTCAGGAACTTCTTCCCCTACTCATATAAAACACACAAGACTTTTGCAACAAATTTAAGTCCGCAATAATGTAAAACTTTTCAGCCTAGATGTAGACTCCCTTTTCACAAAAGTACCCATAAAAGATGTATTAACGTTCCTCAAAAATAAACTTAAGCCATTTGCTAACCACTTCCCAATAGAATTGAATAAAATAATGCAACTTGTAGAGCTCTGCGTCACTAATAACATCTTTTCCTTTTTTGATAACTTTTACTTTCAAAATTCGGTTGCAGTATGGGGAGTCCTCTCAGTCCTGTGTTAGCAAACTTATACATGGGGTATTTCGAAACAGTAATTGTAAACCCTATCAACCCTGCAGATATGATTTGGATTCGTTATGTAGACGACATCTTAGCATACTAGAATAGCAAGTGGGGCTACAAAAATTTAATTCCTTGGTCCCGAGCATAAAACTGAAAGTAGAATGGGAAAACAATAACTAAATTCCCTTTTTAAATGTCTTAATCATCAGAACTAATAACAACTACAGATTCAGTCTTTAGGAAAGTAACATTCTCACTTTCATACTTATATTTTGACAGCTATCATGACATTTCAGTTAAACTCTGCATAGCCAGTAACTTATTTCTTAGAGCCTTGAAAATTTGCTCCCTAGATTTTCTTAACAAAGAACTTGAAACAATAAAAAATCAACTTATCTTGTTAAAATACCCCAAACACATAATAGAAAAAAAAGCCATACATAAAGCAAAGAGCATTTTTTTACAACACAGAAAAAAAAGAAGATGAAAAATTCACAAACAAAATCATAATCCGTCACGTTGATAATTTACAAAAGATAACACAAACCTTAAGCCTCCCTAACCCTTTCATTCACTTATCTGAATACATTGGGGAAATCCTTAATTAATGTTCAGCAGAAACCAGTTTCTAAAGATGTAGGAGTCTATGAAATCCCCTGTAGAGATTGTGATAAGTCATACTATGGATTCACAGGTAAATCTCTCTTAAGATGATTAATTCAATATAAGCGCTCAGTTATGAACAACATAGTTGGCAATTTCCATCATATAAATAACACAAGCCAAACCCCATGGATGGGAACTCATCCCAAATTTTATACAAAAGCAGCTGTTGATACAAATGTCAGATGGTAGAATCTTCCTTGATAAAACAACAAGAAAATAGGGTCAACCTTTCCAGTGGAGCCTGGGACCCTGACCATATAGACATTATCTTCCTGAAGGCAATGGTGAAGCGTTTTAAGATAATTGACAGAACCAAGGTTTGCTTAGAATGACCCCAGGCATCACCTAAGCATATCTCCCACTATATATTTTGCAAATGTAACCTCTTCTGTCGTTCACTACTTGTGAAGGGTGGAAGTCAGTCCACTGAAATATATTCCTTAGTTTTAAACCAGAGTGTTTTAAATGCCCTTTTATACTTAATGTGTGTGTGTGTGTATAAAGAGAGAGAGACTGAGACAGAGAGAGATGAAAGAAAATTAGGTGCATTGTATGTATGAACCTCTGGGAAAAATAAACAGCGAACTGTGAAATGAGGAAGTAATTTGCATGCATTTCTCAAGTTCTCGACCTCATTTTAAATAATTCCATATCCGAATATTCCAAGTAGTTTAAATTACTTCCAGTTTTTTAGTTTGTGACTGTATACCCAGAGCGCGAAAAAAATGGCAAAAATAAACAATAACACATTCCTATTCCAAAGTTGATTTTTAATTTCTTCAATACGTCAGTTTATTTTCATCCGTTTTTATTGCCGACATGACTTCTGATCACCATACTTTACAATAATACCATGGTTGTAACAAGGAAGTAAGTGTCTGTACCAGTGCCTATGACACACAAAATTCTGGCATTAACACCATAGCGCAAACTTTCATAGACCTTGTTTTTATCTGTTAAATTTTATGGATACTGAAGCAGACTTTAATGCGGGTTTTTAGTCTTCCTTTATCATTTTTGGAGACATGTTGGGCACCCTTTTGCATAGCAACGCCATGAGTTTGGGATTACCGGAAATATGTCGCACCTCCTCGCATCATGAAATTGCACTGCCATTCGTTACTCCTGCCTGTATTGTCCTTTAATCACCAAAATCAATCCAGGTTTGTTTTTAGATGCCCTTTTTTTTATTGCCCTTCATTCGGTCCACAGAATGGGTCACTCTGCGTGCCAGCTATAGTTAATCATTTCTTCACTTCTCACTGAGTTCTTCCACTTCCAGGAGAGGAGCTGACTTGATTCTGTTGATTGTTTGTATCTACTGGCTGGCAGGACTATTTCACGGAAGAGTTATTTTATTTTTTGGAAAACAGCGTTCAGCAGTCATTTATTTTCGCTGTCGATGACCGTAAATCAGATATATATATATATATATATATATATATATATATATATATATATATATATATATTATATAATATATATATATATATATATATATTCGCTATGATCTTGCAACGGGCTACGATCACATCCCATGACAGGTGTCATTCAGTACCCCATCCCTCCCTACCGTGAACCCCCCAACTGATCGCCCAACAACGGTAAACTGGGATTTTAAAAACCAACAGAAAACCAGATACTTTAGGGCGACCACGGAAACCAGGTTGCGTTCAATTGTTCAACCGGCAGACGCCTTACTTTGTACTTACACAAATTGTAGAAATGACCACCACAGGAGGGATCTGAATGAATTCTATTCGAACATAATCTCCGCTATGCTTGCTTCGGGCAGGACTGCCCATAGATTTCGTCAAGGTAATTCTCGTAATATACCTGGATGGAATGACTTGCTTAAAGATTTGTATACATACTCACGAGAAATGTTTTTACTGTGGAGGCAAAATGGTAGCCCCCGGGAAGGGCACACTGCATTACTAATGAGACAGGCGAGAGCGTAGTTCAAACTTGCTCTTAAGCACTGCAGGTTAAATGAAAAACAACTAAGAGCCGATGCAATGTCTAGAAACTTAGAATCTGGTGATTATCCTCGTCTTTGGAAAGATATCCAGTCCTTAAATCCCAAAACTAAAAAGCTATCACAGAGAGAAGGGAAGCAGTCGGAGACGAAGCTATCGCAAGTATGTGGGGCAATCACTTCAACAATATCCTGAATAGCATAAATGATCAAGATTCCCGAAGCGAGGTAGATAACGTCCTTACTGACAACATTCAATTTCGTTTTGCAGACCGTATTACGCCAGGTAACATCAGCGATGCCATAAACAGCCTTCCTAATAATAAATCGCCCGGCTGTGATGGTCTTCCTGCAGAGGCTTTCAAATTCTGCCATCTGATAATTTACATTTTGCTAGCTGCCTTATTCAATGCGTGCATAATTCACCGGTTTCTTCCAGACTCCCTACTCTTAGTTCACTTGATACCATTAATCAAAAACAAGCTAAAGGATGCAGCTGACCTTGGCAACTACCAGCCGATTGCAATCAAAGATACTTGAGTCAGTTCTTCTAGTGAGACTTCTCCCCTT
>NC_087208.1:76775473-76805473 GCF_015104395.2 Macrobrachium nipponense | reverse complement strand
AAATAAGAAATGAAATAAAAATACAAGCAAAATCCACTAGAGCTCAACTGATTCAAATTTGAAGGGATTATCAGAAGCCCCGTTTTCGATTATGGACGTTCCTTTAGAACAGTACATGTAATATTTTTATAATATTTTACTAAATGTACACAATTCATGCACCTTTGGGACATGGAAATCGTTGAGTTTTTCCGTTTATATATTATTTTATGACTGGGAAGAGTGAGGTCTTGTATGAAGGTTGTTTCAATTTCATTTGCTGACGAAAATGAAAATGATCTGAACCCACAATCCACAATATCTAATTTGGAATTGGCTGCAATTCAAGCTTCCAAAAGTGAATTTCCTAACGCCAACAACAAACTCTTCTTTTTTTTCATTTCATTCATCTGGGTGTTAAGTGGTGCCCCAATTTTGTGGTGCGTTTTTGTAAGATATAGTGTTCGAGTTATATGATCGCTTACCTGTTTCTTTCTTCTAGATGATTTGTTTACTTTATGCTTCTTCTTAATGTTAGTTCTGGATTAGTAATCTTACTGGGTTAAGGCGTAGCCTCTCAGGAGAAGTTCGAATGAGACGAACGGCAGAGTTTCTTTCCTTACTGTGCAAAGAATTGGAGTTACAAGTAAAAATACAACACTTATAAATCTACTGGTGGACTCTGGCATTATTTCTGCTTCTGTACTCAACGACGGCTGCCAGTCCTCTCTCGTGTCTCTGATTATTAAATTCCTTTTCTTGATGTTTTAATAATCAGAGACACGCCAGAATACAAATTTACCATATACAGAAGACCAACGTTCTCACTTTCATACATTCACTACTCTAGCTATCACGACATTACTATCAAGATAGGTGTAGCTAGCAACCTGTTCTTAAGAGCCTTACGAATTTGTTCCCCAGAATTCCTGGAAAAAGAATTTGAACTAATTCGCAAGCAACTTTCGTCTTTAAAGTATCCTGACCATATAATTGAGAAAGCAATTCACAAAGCAAACGTAATTTTCTACCGACCCCCTAAAGACAAGACCAGAGATACACCCAACAATAAAATAAAAATTTCTCACCTGGACACGATTAAAAGAGTAACCCACACCCTCGGAAAATCTAACCCTTTTGCATTTACTTACCCAAACACCTTAGCCAAATCCCTGATTAACGTCCAACAAAAGACATCTCCCAAGGACACTGGAGTTTACGAAATCCCATGCCAGGACTGTGACCAAACTTACATTGGATTTACAGGTAAATCACTTCCCCAGAGATTAATACAACACAAACGATCAGTTAGGTATGGACAACAGAACTCGGTTATTTTCAACCAAATAAATGAACATAACCATAGAATAAACTGGAATTTGTCACGTGTAATTTATAGCAGCAACTGCCGGTACAAGAGTCAAATGATGGAATCGGCCTTAATAAAAGAGAGGCAGGTAATGAACATCTCAAAAGGAGCATGGATTTCAGATACGATCGACAAGGTTTTCATTTAACCAACACTTAAGAAGAGTAAAGGAAGATTGTCAGCGGGGGTGACCTAAATTGGCTTGCCTGTGGATGGACCTCTTGGTATAAATACCACCTTTTCTGTAAACTTTTCTCATTCATCTACCTGAAGAGGGAGACAGCAGTCTCTGAAATACAGTACTTTTCTCTCTATATTTTGGCGTTTTTATGGGCTCCTTTTATTATATATATATATATATATATATATATATATATATATATATATATATATATATATATATGTATATATATATATATATATATATATATATATATCTATATATATTAGTGCCCTGTATTTATTATACGAACGAGGTACTGGGTTGTTCTTTTGATCTGCAAAGCAGATGTCAGTTGGTTAAAATACCCTTCATTCTTGAGTCAGTCTCATCGACTGTCATGATATTCTTTAAGTTTCATTCAATTACTTCTTTCTGATGTAGAGGTTGAGTCGTTGAAACACAGAGTACAAAAATAAGATATATTCTTCTATCTTACATCGTGGAGAGATGCAAAGAAGGTTTTGATAGGTCTTCAAGGAAAGAGTAGAAGGAGAAGTCTGATATACAATTCGGTTTACAAGATCTTAGGTGCGTAAACACTGCTCAACATACAGACAGATGAATTAACAATACGTAACTGGGTTAGTCACGTAGGCATAACTTCTCATGGGACTCAACACAATTCTCCCATAACGTTGTTGACCTTAGGCGTTTACAAACTAAGACGTTATACAAAGCGACGTCAAAGCTTCGTCAAACTTCTGCCCGACCTCCTTGGTCTCCTGGCCTAGTTTATCTTATACATTACTCTACAGAATGTGGAAATACATTCAGTTTTTTAATGTAACCCTTACATATACACTATATATATATATATATATATATATATATATATGATATATATTATTTTATATATATACAGTATATATATATTATATAGTATATATATAGTATATATCATATATATATATATATATATATATATATATAGTATATATACTATTATATATATATATATATCTATATATATATATGTATATGTATATATATATATTATATATATATATATATACATATATATATATATATATATATATATATGTTATATAGTATATATATATATATATATATAGTTTATATATATATATATATATATATATATATATATATATATAGTATATATATATATATATATATATATATATATATATATATATATATGTATGTATATTAAATAATGAGAACGATCAAATAACTCACTTTTATTGATATGTATTGCAAACTTTCCTCGTGTCAAGATATTGCGCAAAATTTCCCTTGTTGGTGGGTCTTTGTCAGTATTCATAGATTCAGCTGTCATTTCTGATCACTGAGTGGGCAACCTTTTCGAACAATCTGACTGATTTTTTCAAAATCTTCTTCGATTCTTGAAGTGCAGCAAAGGTCATCCAGGGCGTTCACCATCTTTGACAATATCACGTCCGTCGTTGAATCATTTGTGCCACTCTAACACACACGCACAAGACAAGCAGTTATTTCCTCAAGCTGTACTAAGCATTTGAATATGTATGTAATATATATATATATATATATTATATATATAATATATATACATATATATATATATATATATTATATTATATATAATATATATATATATATATATATATATATATATATATATATATATTAATATATAGTATATATATTATTATATATATATATAATAGATATATATTGATTATACTTTTTCTTGATATTACCGTTTGATGAAGGCATTGAGATGCCATAAAAGTTTAATTCATCACTGTCATATTGGTCTCTGTTAAATAATAGATAAAAAACGCGGTCCTGTTCCGTTACCGATTTCGAATGTGCCTTTCCTTATTTTCCTAATGATTGAATGTCAGGAGAAAAACGTGAAGGTGATGAATAGCATAACAAGTGCGATAAAGTAGGTAATGCACTGATGATTTTTGAAAACTATTGTTTATTGTAACGAGACATCAGCAGAAGCAGACATGAAACCCCGTCATAAATGACCAACATTGTTAACACCCATTTTTAGTTCTCTGTAAAAGAAAACTATTGAGGTGGGTGTTTGTCTGTCTGTCCGCAATTTTTCTGTCCGCCCTCAGAGCTTGAAAACTATACCGAGGCAAATTGGTATGTTGATCATCCACCCTCCAATCATCAAAAATACCAAATTCTGCCCTCTACCCTCAGTAGTTTTTATTTTATTTTAGGTTAAAGTTACCCATGATCGTGCGTCTGGCAACGTTATAGACAAACCACCACCGGGCTGTGGCTGAAACTTTTCATGGGCTGCTGTTCTTAACAGCATTATACGCTATACAGAAAGCTCAATTGCGCCAAGGAGGCTTGGGCGCATTCGTACTGGCTTTATTTCGCTCATTGTTTGTGAAGGAACGTTTTACTATTCGTACCAAAGGTCGTGCAAAGGCCGCAGTGGAAGTCTTTTAATGCTGGAAAACATGAGAAACTTTGGGGGCGTGACACAGCAGCAGCTGCGAGGTAGAGATAATGGGATTTTATTTGCGCGAAGACGGCGCAAGAAAATTGGCCCGGAGCCTTTCTTGAGAATTCGGCATAAATCTCAGTGAAGAATTTTCGTTCATTTGAGATTTAAATAGACCTGGTCTGCCTTATCTTCGATGACTTATTTAATTCCTTTTTGCTGTTTGTTGGAACTATGCTGTCAGGGAGGGCTTGAGATAAGAGTTTTGTATCCTTCGTGAAAATATGGATTATATTCAGATAGATCTTTTCCGTGTTAGGAAAAGACGTTCTGCAAAACTCTACAGGGTACCAATATTTTCGTGTATTCCTTACATCTGTGCAATTTCTGTTTATTTAAAAGATGATTAAATCTACGAAACATAAAAGCTTGATAAGTTTGACTGTGGGGGAGTGGATCTGAATTTGGCTATGATTGTAAATAAGTCACGTGAATCTGATAAGAAGCGATGATGACTTTGGAGGGGGGGGGGGAGAAATGAAACTATGAGACAACAGGTGGTTTGTATGAATAAGCCCTTTTGAGGGAGGAATAAAAGAAGTGCTTTGAGATGCTGAGGACAGATTTAGCTGCGATCAAGAATGAAAGAGATTCAAAGAAATGATCATTAGCATACGAGAAGGAAAAAAATGAGGAAAAATAAGGAGTGAAAAGAGAGAAAGGCGAACAAGTTGGATTAGATGAGAGTGAACAGAGACAAAAAGGCTGATAAGCACTGAATCTCGGAGTAAAAAGCTGAGATAAAAGTAATGTTTTTTTATATAGCTCCTACAGCGTATAATCAAGTCCACCGAGAATAAATCTCTCTCTCTCTCTCTCTCTCTCTCGGTGGTCTTGGTATAATACTTTATGAGATGTGGCCCATGAAACTTAACGACGACCCGTTGGTGACCTATCTTATATTGTTGCCAGAAGTACGATTAAGGCTTACTTTAACCTTATTTAAAATAAGACCCACTGAGGCTAGAGGGCTGAAATTTGGTTTGATGATTGAAGGGTGGATGATCAACATACCAATTTGCAACCCTGTAGCCTCAGTAGTTTTTAAGATATGGGCGCGGACAGAGAAGTGCGGATTGAAAAAGTACGGACGGACAGACAAAGTCGGCACAATAGTTTTCGTTTACAGAAAATTAAAAAAAAAGGAATTTCTGCATCAATGGAACTGAAGAGATGTTGAACGTCAAGAAAGGAAGAGAGGGAGATCTGAATGATTCAGATACGGAAGAGGTTAATGCAAACATAATAAGCACTGACGAAGTGTCTGTTGAGGTTCCAAGGAAGGAATCTAATGCTGAATAATGGGAAGATAACAGAAACTGAGATGAAAGCAGGTTGCTGTATTACGATCGTATAACTGAGGGTAAGGACCCTGAGGGTTGGGCTAAGCTTAGTATAATTGCTGATTTTAAACGGAAGGGAACATAATGAAATTTACTATAATATTTAGATGGACATAATGCTGTCATATCTGGGAAGGTGTTCGGTAGGGTTTTACTTCAGAGAGATATGTATAACAATTGGAATGATAGAGGAATAGTAGTTTGGTTTCATTCAATAAAGAGGGCAGTGCTGCTTTTGGAACAGCTGTGTAAGAAGTTTTAAGAGTGAAAATGGACGGAAACTGTAATGTAATATTGATGATGATTTGGAGCGCGTTGAGGATGTATAGACCTGGGTGGAAAAATATCCGCTTTGGTATCAAAGGGGGTCAGAGAAAAACGCGAGTTACGTTGCCACGGCTGTTTAACATTTTCTTATGGATGAAACAATAGGAGAAGTCAGGGAAAGAGCTGATGAAGGTACGAAGCTATGAGATGGGGAAAAAGTTAATAAATTGGGTGGCAAATTGTTCCTATTTACAGACGATGTAGTGTAACTGGTAATATTGGGAAGAAGCTGCAACGGCTAATAAGAGGAGAAAGTTGAAAATGGATGTTAACAAAGCTAAGTTTGAGAGAGTAAGGGGAAACTGGGAAGCTGGATTAGTAATGACGGTTAGTTCGTGAAGTGGAAAATTTAATGTAGTTGATTTATACAAAGATTCTTCACAATAAATACAGATGGACAGTGACAGGAAGAATCTCTCGGAAGGGAGCAGAAGTAGATACTGTCATATGAGAAAGTTAAGGGAATTCTCCTTTATGGAAGTGAAATGAGGATGATGAAGGCAAAGAAAGAGTAGAAGTGTTTAAAATACTTCCCTGCTCGTTGTAGATCGGGGTGAGACATAAAGATGCCATCAACCGATACAGAATTTTAGCGTAGATAAAGATATTCTAGAGTTTTTGAGACTGTTTGAGGAAAACAAGATAGGTGAAAATGATGTCTACTTTGTAAAGCAGACGGAAAGGAACGGGAGTTGGATTGGAAAGGTCTTTTGCAAAAGAATATTTCAGCTCCTCTCTGTCAATTCAGATCTTATAGTAACATACTCGCACTTCAGCTGTGAAAATGGGTCTGTGTCTGTATCCAGCTCAAGTTATTCTCCCCGTTCGCTATTGTTCGGCGATTTCTAGAGAATTTACCTTTCCATTTGAATGCTATTATAAACTGATATCATTTCACCCACACGTCGAAGCGATCCATTTTGACAACATCACTACACTCGATGCCGAGCGAGTCATAACCATCATCATCATCATTCGAGACCACTGTCCTGCATCCAACATTATTCTTCGCCCTTTAATCACTCTCAAATATTCGAAATATATGGTATATGAAGTCATTTTTTAATTTACAATCTAGGTACTTAAGTCGACTGGTCCGCTTAAATTATTTTTCTTACTCATATTTTATATGACACATTACTGTCATTTTTCAGTTCGAAAGCTAACATCGCTGTTTCCCAGAACCATTACAGGTATTAAAAATGGATACCATACTATGGGAAGTGTAAGGTTCTGATCAACTGAATGCTGGCATAAGTTATATTTACCTAAGAAGTTTCGGCGATGAAGCAGTTGGTTTTGTGATTTCATCGAACTGTGTTCACTTTTCCTTTCGTCTTCCTTTTTCCTATATTCTTTTTAATATACCGCTAGTAACCCCTCCATCTTCTCCCCATCGATCGAAAAATTTTGATATGAGTGTTGCTATAATGAGTTCCTTATCACCCCTTCCCAGCGACGGTAGCAGACCCGCAAGAAGTAGCTAATGATTCAGAAAAGAGTCATTGTAAAAAGTCTCGGCGTTTTCTGGTTTGAAATGCGTAAGGAATCCTTCCCTATACTCTGTTTTTTTCCATCTGTCCATCCGCCTGTGGTGTTTTTGTATGGTAACACTTCGTCCCGGGCTTTAGATAGTTACATTCAGCTTACATTCAACGATTATAATAATATCCTATTTCGAATACCTATTAACGGTAATTCGCATACAATAAATTATTAAAACACTTTTCAGTTGCAAATGTACACCCAGACATCTTTTTATTTACCTAAAACTTACACAGCGTAACTATCTAAAGCCCGGGACGCAGTGTTACCATATAAAAACACCACAGGAGGATGGACAGATGAAAAAAAACAGAGTATAGATGTGGTCATGACTTTACAAACACACACACTGGCGCATTTTTATTAGTGGTAATATCCCCTAATTTAACAGCGCGGATCTACATAAGTGACGAACAGCATCGTAACATTGCCGTAAGTAGCTCGTAAATGCTTTTAAATTTCCCAGCTTAGAAGAAGAATTCTGGTGTTGTTCTGGAAATCAGGAATATCCATCGCTAAATATCCTGAACTTCGTACATATAAGTCGCCGTTAAGATCTCATTATGTAAATTATGACGGTATTTTTTCTTCAGAACTCCTTAAAAAAAAATAAAACACTAAAATTGAAATTATGAACAAAAATTTTTTCACTAAGTTGCCTCTTTATAAAGTTGTATTTATAAAGATTGAGAGACTGCCAGAAACCGAGTCCATTGTTGAAGGAGAGGCGACAAAACGACGAGATGAAAACATTCGATTATTAATTAGAATCATATGACCAATTCGGTATCTAGAATTGAAACTCACAGGCCATCTTTCCTATTTCCCGAAACTGGTAAGATTTATAGAATTAAACGCAATAAGATCTAATCTAAATTTCATCTGTATTTTACAGTTCTCTGCTTACATATCAGACCTTTGTAGATTTTGCGTTTGAGGCATAACAGTCATTTGACTAATTTAGAAATGTTCATAGATATTTCAAATCATAGCGGAGTCTTGTCAAGAAAATGTGCATCATAGAGTAAGGTCCTACAAAGGACCGTTATGTCACCTTTGGCTGAGCTCCTTTTTCTTGAACCTTTTATAGAAGGAGAAGAAATGGAGGGTCTGAAGTGGGATATTGTACAAATTTCTCCTATGAACAGGCTAATTCCTTACACCCATCCCCTAATTGAGCCGGCATCTTTGTTTGTTGGCGAAGATATTTGTGTACTTTTACAGCTATTTTTTGGTTGACAACAGTCGTGTCTTCACTGACAAATGAAAGAAAACAAGTAGGGAGAAGAAAATATTCCCTATAATTCTGGAATTATACGCAATATAAATATCAGTGTAAGCGACAGTAGATTAGACCAGTTGAGAAGGCACTGAATCTGCCTTGGTTCTTCTTGGGAATCCGGACCTTAGTTTTATCTCATCATACAGATTAGTCTATCATTAATCGACTGTTTTATTTCTAAATTTCATTTGCGTTGTACCTCTCCAACTTTAATGCTTAAAGGAAAGTGCCACGTAACTCCCTGTCATCGGTATTGCCATGGAAACACACGTGGGCTGAAATGGCCTCGAGGGATAGTAACACTCAGGAAATTTCATTGGCCTGAAGGTCTGTGTGATTAGCCAGTGTCGGTAATTGCCGCTTTTAACTCGTATGGCCCCGTCCACACGGTCGAGCTTTGGTCGACGAACTTTGTCCGATGTGACGTCAGAAGCGGAGAAACAGCGAGAATAGTCAGAACTTTGCCGCAGTTTCTCTGCTTCTGACGTCACATCGAACAAAGTTCGTCGAGCAAAGTTCGGCCGTGTGGACGGGCCTTATGAATATTTGTTTTGAGGCTGCGCCCGTGTGTAAGACCACCTAAAATAAAAGAGTTGGGGATGAACTTTGATGAAAGTGAGAGAAAATGGGAGGCATGGCCGACTTTTGAAAAACATGAAGCTGCTACTCAAAGCCAGCAGCAATAATATAAAGATTTGTAAAAAGATTGTCAAGGGAGCACTGACCGACAGGGCCTCTAAAAATATGTGTGCTTACAGACCATCACAATGGGTACAAATGGCTCAGCCAAATTTGAATGACGATGCCACTTTCGAAAGAACACCCAAACCTCCAATGTGGTTGGGAGTATCTGCAAATTTAGCAGATACATCCAAAAAATTGTTGGCTGTATTGACATGGGGAACATCTCAAGATTTGGTAAAGGGAGTGTCCTCATTTATGCCAAATTAAAGACACAGTCATACATGCTGACAATGAAGAAATTCAAGAAAGATGATATGATAAAAGAAATTAGACCACACATGAATTTTAGTTATGGAAAGGGAGTGGTAATTCGATAGACACCTTTGTGAACTGACAGAAAGAGAAATACTAGAAATCAGTCCAACTTCTGTAGGAAGGTAAGAAAAGTTCCAAAGGCAAATATGGTCATTTTAACGTTTGAGAACTCTGATGTACCATCTTACATCAATTTTGGAAATGAAAGGTTTAAAGTCAAACCATTTTTATCAGAACCTCTGCAGTTCGACAGCTGTTTTCAATATGGCCATCCATCCAGATTCTGCAAAAACAACAAAGTTTGTAATAATTGCTCAGCTCCTGAACATGGTCCTTGTTCGAAACAGCCAAAATGTATTAATTGTGAAAAGAATTATACCCCATTCAATAAAAAGTGCAGCTACTATAAATATGAAGAGGGAGCTATATGTAAAGCTAATGCTGAACATATAAGTATTAGTTACGCCAGGAAGTTAATTGGTCAGGCAAAGACCTATGCTATGGCTCTAAATTCCGTAGCCCCTATAAAAACCCAAGTCAACACCGTAGCACCTTTACCTGCCATAAAAGCAAGAACTACTGAAACCTAGTCATCTGATCTATAAGGTCGGCCGGCTAGGGTGTAAGCACCCCTATCTAAGAAAGATGTGATTGCTGATATAGACTCGTCTCCAATTGATGAAATCCTCCCAATGTCTGTCCAATCTCTGCAGCAAGAAACCCTTGAAGAAATGGAACAAGAACTAGAGGGCCAAAGAGAGAGAGAACTCCTTCATCCTCTCCTCCACCTGCTTCAAAGGATAGAGA
Source organism: Macrobrachium nipponense (assembly GCF_015104395.2). Taxonomy (NCBI): domain Eukaryota; kingdom Metazoa; phylum Arthropoda; class Malacostraca; order Decapoda; family Palaemonidae; genus Macrobrachium; species Macrobrachium nipponense. Next base: position 76,795,120 of record NC_087208.1, on the reverse strand, counting down.
TTTCCAAACCCCATAAAAAATGTAACAACAGTGAAGCCAACAGTGAGGATGCGCCTGCCCCTGAAACAACCAGGGAATCAAATTCCTTGGATAAAAAGAAAATAATAGTTGCAGTCCACTCTCCTCCGTATCAAAAAGCATAATCATAAGCCACATATCTCAAGACAATCTAAAGAAACTCATCTAAAGTCCCATAAGGAAAATAAACAAAAAACTAGTATAAATCAATATAGAATTTCCCTTGGTAGATCCTAGCACTAAAATTCAATCTGGACATTTTACAATGAATTTTAAAGGAATAAGGGCTCGTTCAGAAATTCCAAAAGTATTACTGAGTGAGCATAACTCAGGGGTTGTATGTCTTCAAGAAACTAAATTAGGGGATTCAGTATACAGTCTAGGTGTAAACTATGAAATCTATAAGATGAGTCCTTACTTATGGGGATCGTGCCCATGGTGTTGAATAATTATTAATAAAGCATTGAAACATTTTATGGTTCCCCTGAACACACAGCTTCAAGCAATTGCTATCAGGGGTACTTTTGACCGTGAAATCACAATCTGCTCTCTGTACCTTCCCCCAAGATATGGGTTCACTCTTGGGGACATTCAAGGTTTAATCAATCAACTTCCTTCTCCTTTTTTACTACTTGGTGATTTTAATTCCCACAATCCACTTTGGGGTGAAGATTTCTTAGACACAGAGGGTAGGATCATTGATGACATTGTTAATAATAATGATCTTACACTTTTTAATGATGGTGCTATGACATACCATAATCTCTACACAGGTGGTTCATCTGCTATAGACTTGAGCATTTGCTCTTCTTCTCTCTATCTTGAGTTTAATTGGTCTGTAGATGAGTTTCTACATGACAGTGATCCCTTTCCAATTCATCTTAAGTTTGTGAGAAATACCCCCTCGAATTATCCTATCAAATGGAAGGAAAAGGAAGCAGATTGGGTAAAATTTCGAGAAGGCATTAACCTATGCCAGGAATTTGAATCCTTCAAATGCCATATAAAGGCTTATGAGTACTTTGCCTCCGAAATATTGAATAGTGCTGAAAACTCAATACCTAAGACCAAAGGGAAACCACACAGACCTGCTGTTCCTTGGTGGAATAAAACCTGTGGTAATTTGGGGAAAATTACCGGGAAGTGTTACAGGCGTTATAAATCCAGCCAGAGACTCTGCAACAGCAAAATCTATTTACCAACGAGCTATGGCAAAACAGCGAAAATATTTTTAAAAAGTAAAAAGGGAATCCTGGCTTTTTTTATATATATAAATGGCATAAATTCCAAGACCCCAACCAGATTGATCTGGAATAAGATTAGAAAGCTAAGTGGCAAATATATTCCAACACCAACACCTTGTTTGAAAATCAGTAGAGACCTTGTCACCAAGCCTAATGAAGTTGCTGAAAAACTGGGTGAGCATTTCTCTGAAGTATTGAGTTCCAGGAACTATTCGACTCGCTTTCAGAATATTAGGAATTCAGCCATTTCCCTTAACTTAAATTCTGGAAATGGCAAATCTTATAATTCCAAGTTAACTTTGAGGGAATTAAGGGATGCTCTGTCATCATCTGTATCAGCATCCCTTGGGAATGATAACATTCTTTATAGCATGCTGATAAATCTTCCAGAATTGGCTAAATCTTATCTCCTTAAAATCTTTAACAAAATATGGGAAACTGCTATTCTCCCCCCTTCTTGGAAGATTGCAGTCATTGTTCCCATCAAGAAACCATTGAAAGTTCCTCATCTTCCTACAAGCTATCGGCCAATATCTCTTACAAGTTGTGTATGCAAATTGTTTGAGAAAATGGTGAATTCTAGATTGATGTGGCATCTAGAAAAAAATGGTTTGTTATCTCTGTCCAATTTGGACTTAGGAGAAATCGTTCCACTCTGGACCCACTACTAGGATTATCAACCCAAATTCAGCAAGGTTTCTCAAAACTCTGTCAGACTATAGGAGTCTTCTTTGACCTCGAAAAAGCTTATGACACTAATTGGCGTTTTCGTATTATTAAGCGGCTTCATGACATGGGAATACGAGGTAATATGTTAAATTTCATTAGGTCATTTCTAAGTGATAGATACATTAAAGTTGGAATTGGAAACACCTTGTCTAATGCTTTTGAGCTGGAGGAGGGTGTCCCACAAGGCAGTGTGTTGAGTGTCACCTTATTTGCTGTGGCTATCAATAGCATTGTTGAATGTGTGTCTCCTCCAGTAAAGACATCTTTGTTTGTGGATGACATTGCTATTTATGTCACTAGTTATGATGCTATTGCAGCTTGTAATTTCCTGCAAAAGTCAGTTAATGCAAGCAGCAATTGGGCTTATGACAATGGCTTTCGATTCTCCACTAACAAAACTGTGGCAGTTCGTTTTACTAGATGTACTCGAAAGGAAACCATCCCAAATATTAAGCTGAAAGACACACTAATACCATATGAGGAGGAGGTGAAGTTTTTAGGGATGATTTTTGATAAGAAACTAACATCGGGTAGTCATATCGACTCCTTGAAAATAAAGGTGAAGAAGTCCCTTAACATTTTAAAAGTAGTTTCAGGTTTTAATTGGGGTGCTGATAAGAGGTCACTTTTATGGTTATATGACTCGTTATGGGAATCAAAGCTTGAGTATGGATGCCAAGTCTACTCTTCAGCAAGTGCAAGCAAACTTAAGGAGTTTGATGTAGTTCATCATGCTGGTCTGAGAATATGCTCTGGTGCATTTAAAACATCTCCACTTGAAAGCTTATAAACGAACACAGAAGAGCTCCGTCTAGACTGACTTCGAGAGGAACTGGGACTGTGGTATATGTTCAAATTAAGAGGTTCCCCAGAAAGCCATACAGCATCTATTCTTAACCAAAACGATCCACAGCAGTTTGCAAATGCTAGAGCATCCAAGCCTTTTCATGTAAGAATTGATGCTGCAGTTGACAGTGTGTCTATTAAAGACCAAAAAATTAAGGCCATACATTGCTCTAAGTTGCCTCCTTGGTTGACCCCAGAACCATCGGTCTGTCAAAAAGCTGTGGTTAAAAAATCTGTTAATGTTTAAGAAGTGAAGGCTTGTTTTTTTTATCATGACCAAATGCATTTGGGTTCTGTTAAACTATTCACTGATGGATCAAAGACATCAAGTGGTGTTGGTTGTGCTGTTGTTCATGGTAATAACTCATAAGTGGGCAGACTTTCAAATAATGCCTCCATTTTTACAGCTGAATTAACTGCATTAGCCAAATCTCTTGAGATTGTTTCTACTCTACTGGGTAATAATCTCACCATATACTCAGATTCTTATAGTGCACTCATGGCCATTAAGCAATATAACCCTAAACATCCAATTGTTCAACGTATTCAAGAATGGTTATATAGGCTTGCTTCCAAATTCAAATCAGTCCATTTTTGCTGGGTTCCTGCCCATGTAGGTATTGCTGGTAATGAACTTGCTGACCATGAACCAAGAGATGTCATTACTAAAGATGACATTCTCTTTCTCCATATTCCTTCTTCTGACACGAAATGGACTATTCGTTCATATGTTAAAAATAAATGGCAAGCACGTTGGTCGTCTCCCCATCTGACCAACAATAAAAAGTACAGGAAGATCAGACAAAGTATTGAACATTGGCCATCTGGATTCCAACAAAATCGTAGGGTAGAAACTGTATTATGTCGTCTAAGAATTGGCCACACTCGATTGACCCACTGATTCCTCTTGGAGGGGGTAACTGCACCAGTCTGTATGCTGTGTGACTCTCCTCTTACTGTGGAACACATTATATTACATTGCCATAGGTATTCTGCAGCACGACAGAGACATGGGTTAGTGGGCAGGGATATAGCAGAACTGCTTGGTCCGGATGTAGCTGTTAATAAAATTGTTGGATTCCTTAGAGACTTTAACCTTTTCAATGAAATTTAATATTGACCTCCCGGTACGTAGCAAAGTGTAGTGTGTACGCTAGAAGTTGTTTATATAAGCATGCTTATATGAATATGAGTATGTATTTTGTATGTTTGTATAAATTTTTTATTCTTGTTTGCACCCTCGAAATGCGAAGTAATAATTTTTATGGCGGATATCAGTTTTTACCAGTTTTAAAATCACCTGTATTTTATTTTATTTATAAAATCATCAACATAAATATTCATGTCAAACCAATTTCATTATAGCGCTGAATAATCCCTATGGATTCCAGTGCTTGGCTTCCAGCTTAAATTTCATATTCCATTCCATTCCGTAAGACCACCTATGACTACATTTTTTCTTTAAGCTTATTTTATAAGTCCATATTTACTGGTTCAACGTGCAAGTGTGTCTGATATAAGGGTATATTACATCTTGGTTGTCGATTTTTTTCCAGAAGGGAAATGACACGTAGGTACAAAATTGTTGGATTGGATAGTGCGTTGTTGAACGGAGTGTGGAATGGTCGATGTTATCTAGCAAGTGGAGTTGTACTGTTCGCGGACAGTGAAGAGACACTACAGAAATTAATGGCAGTTGAGAGCGTTTGCTAGAGGGAAAAGTTAAGAGTAAGATTACGCAGCTAAGTGTAAATCGGAGGGAAAAGAGTAAATCAGAGAAGAGAACTTCAACAGTTGATATTCGCATAGGTATTTAGGAATAAATATGACACGTGTGTGCAAAGATTAGTATTAGCCTTGGAGTGTCTTCGAAATCAAATTCAGGAATATAGGAAGGGAATTTCGTGCCAATTTTCATTTATTAAAGCAAAGTGTGGATGCTAAATTGAATTACTTTTTTGCTAAATGTTAAAAGTAATGCACAGGTTAGCACAGGAGAGGGTATGGATCAGAATTTTTATTTTTATTTTTTTTTTTAGGTGGTTTACTTATGTGGAAAGGAAAGGAATAAGAGATTAGTGAAAAAGAGTATAATTCGGAAGTGACAGGAGGTGTGGATTGGTAGAGTGAAAGAAATATTGGAAATTAGGGACCTCAACATCCAGAACTGAGTGAGAAGACCTGTATGACAGACGACAGAGGCTTAGTAGTATATGAAGGGACGTCTGCTGTTGATTCTTTAGTGTAGGTGGACGAAGTGTATAATGCTGTAGACATTTCCTGGACTGGGGCTCACCCATGATTCAGTTGAAGCATATAAATGTGTCTGTGTATAATTAATAATTGCATCAGCCTGGGCTAGGACAAGAAATCTGCAGCGCCTCAGTGGCTGGATCGGTATGGTCTTCACCTCCTACCTCGGTGGCCGCGAGTTCAATTCTCGGGCATTCCCGTAAAGCCGTTGGTCCCGTTGCTGAATAACCATTGGTTCCTTGCAACGTAAAAACATCATACAAATAAACAAGAACCCTGCCTGGAAAGCACTTATCAGTTTTAATTCCCCTGGGGTGCAAGTTATTCCCTGGGTGTAGTAAAGTTGTTATTAAGCCATATTTGCGCAATGTGCTTACATTATATATATATATATATATATATATATATATATATATATATATATATATATATAATATATAATATTATATATTATAATAATATAATTTATAGTTTGGAATTTTATATATATATATATATATATATATATATATATATATATATATATATATATATTATGTAATATATATATATTATATATATATATATGTATATATATATATATATATATGTAATATATATTATAATTGTAATATATACATAATTATAATTATGATTTTATATGTATATGTATGTATGTGTGTGTGTGTGTGTATGTAAAGTAATTTGTTCTGTAACTTTTATGTATCTCATTTTTACATGAAGCTATATTAAAATCGTAACGTTTTGGGGCCGGGCATGGAGAGAAATATTCAATATTAAAACTCGGATGCACTTTCGAATGAACAATATTAGTTCAGCCTCCACGACCAGAAAAAACGTTGGCAATTTTTCTGAATTAAGAGAAAACGCTTTTAAAACTCAGCGCCCTTTTGTACTGTATTATTTTCATTGCTCAGTGGAGTTTAGGCTCTTCATTGACCTAAATAACGCGCCCGAACAAAGATTAAAAAGATTTTGTGATCGTTTGTTGTTCCTGTGAAGATATTTGCTCCCGTTAATGTTAGCCTGTGGAAGTGAGATCGTTGTGCCTTGCACTTTTAGAATAAAATTATTATTATTATTATATTATTATTATTATTATTATATTATTATTATTATTATTATTATTATTATTATTATTGATTATTCTTATTATATTATTATTATATTATTATTATTATTATTATTATATTATTATTATTATTATTATTATTATTATTTATATTATTATTATTATTATTATTATTATTATTATTATTATTATTATTATTATTATTATTATTATTATTATTATTATTATTATTAGTTGATTTAATTTGTTTTCATTTTTCAGGTAAGAATATCTGAGCCAAACTATTACCATACTTTTGTATTTTTTTTTTCTTGTTAATTTAACAGAGTATCTAAAAACAATCTAGTAAAGATGTTTGCCGACATTTTGTGAATATTTCATAGATTAGTACAGGCGAAAGGAATAAAAAGGCCAATTGAATTTTATGATGTGAGAGTGTAACCATAATAATAGCTAAAGAAGAGTTCATGGTTAAGGTTGAAGCTTCCACACCTGCATATTATGGGAGTGTCGTCTTTTCATTATGCTTTTCTATTAAGAAGACTCGGAAAATACAAAGGGCCAAAACAATATTTCACGTTCTTAATAGTTTAGAAAACCACCCACATCTATATCCAAGTTTCCCGGGGAGTGGCAGAAGTTAATTTGGAGACAGAAATAGTGGAGAAGACCCTCCTTTTGTCGCAGTACTTTGTAACACTCGCCAGGTTTTTAAAGTAATCAATACGCCTACCATATTGATGCCAAATAGCTGGAATAGGTTTATGGCCGATAGAAAACAGACTGGAATAAAAAGGGAAAGGCTGTTACTGTGCTTCTCAACATTAGTATTACGCTTCTTCTAAGAGGCGGTCCTTCCCTCCACGCCCCCCTTGCATCTATGAGTCATATTCCCTCCCAGATTGAAAAGAGAGGGAGGAGGGGTGCTTTTATTCTTTTGGGAATGAATATAGTGAGATACTTAATACTGCTTCTTAGTTACTAGATCTTGAGTGCATGATTGAATGCCAGAAAGTGCAGAGCGTAAGTCCCCTTCAGCATTCAGCCGGTTTCTGTATTTGGTCCAGAGAGCAACGAGCATGGAAAATGCAGCTTCACAAAGGTACGTAGATCCGAACATAATTAGGATCCGAACGAGTCCAACTAGAGTAACAGACTATAGGAAACTAACGTTATAAGGCGATACTTTTGTATTTTATTCATAAACTTCTGAATATGAGTTCCCCACTCTTGTCAAAAGAATCTTCTTCTTCTTCTTCTTCCCAGCTTTTTCCCATTTTTATATGGGGTCGCCGTTTCGGATGAGCCGTTTCCATCTATTTCTATCTTGCACTTCTGCCTCATCAATTCCCTTCTCATGTAAATCTCCTCTCACACAGTCCTTCCATCTCTTTCTTGGTCTCCCTCTCTTTCTTCTTCCTTGCACCTCCACTCCCATAGTATGTCTCCCAGCGTGGTCCTCATCTCTCCTCAACAGGTGTCCATACCATCTCAGCCTCCCCTCCTGCACTTTCTTTGATACTTCCACCACCTTAGTTGACCCCCTTATGTAGTCATTTCTGATCCTATCCACTCTTGTTACCCCAGACATCCACCTAAGCATTCTCATTTCTGCCACATCCATCTTCTTCTGCTCTGCTTTTCTCATGCTTGCTGTTTCCGTACCATACAGCATTGCTGTTCTTACCACCGTCTTGTGAAATTTTCCTTTTAACCTAAGCGGCACTCTTTTGTCACAAAGAACTCCTGAGGCCGCTCTCCAGTTGTTCCAGCCTGCCTGTACCCGATGTTTTACTTCTTCTTCCATACTTCCTCCAGCGTTAACAAAAGATCCCAAATACTTAAACTTATCAACTCTCCTTATTTGCTCTCCACCAAGCTGAATACTTTCTCTATCATCCCCCTCAGTGGTGGTACACATATATTCTGTCTTGGATCTACTTATTCTCATTCCTCTGTCCTCCAGTACTTGTCTCCATCTTTCCAATTTCACTTCCAGATCTTCCCTGCTCTCTGCACACAGAACAATATCATCCGCATACAATATGTTCCATGGTACTGTCTCCCTTACTTCCTCTATTATAACATCCATCACTATGTTAAAGATAAATGGGCTCAGAGCCGACCCCTGGTGTAATCCTACTCTCACCTCAAAACCTTCTGTCTCCCCAACACTGCTCCTCACTCTGGTAAATACATTCCGGTACATCTCTTGTATCAATCGCACATACTTCTCTGGCACCATCTTCTCCCTCAGGCTCCTCCATACCTCTTGTCTCGGGACTCTGTCATAAGCCTTTTCAAGGTCAATGAATACCATATGTAGGTCCCTTTGTCTTTCCCCGAATTTCTCCATTATTTGCCTCAGACAAAATATACCATCTGTTGTTCCCCTTCCCTTCATAAATCCCATCTGCTCTTTACCTATTTGTACTTCTTCTCTCAGTCTAGCATCTATCATCCTTTCCAGTATCTTCAAAGTGTGGGACATCAATTTAATGCCCCTATAATTACCACACTCTTGGACATCGCCTTTCCCTTTAAAAATTGGGATCAATATACTCCCACGCCACTCATTTGGTATCTTTTCCTGTTCAAGGATCTTTATCATAAGATCGTACACTCTTGTCAAAAGAATAACGAATATAATTAGAGAATATTTAATTTTTTCCTAGGGCTCGCCCCCTACCCCCTTCCGGAAAATTTCTGACGCCCCCAGGGTTGAGAACTGCTAGGTTTGTAAAAGAGATAGTACAGAATAAGGAAGCCTTATAAAGACTGGCTGGGAGTAAGTGTGGTAGATATATTCAAAAAGCACGAAATTATATTGAAAATTAGAAAACGGTATTTAAAACAAAAGCTTCTATATATCTTTATGCACATATACATACATGAATACGCACACACTATTGCATACATATACACACACGTGTGTGTGTGTGTGTGTGTGTGTGTATATATATATATTTACGTATGAGCCGGCCTTAAGGGCCCAAATACGTAAAGGGAAATATTTTAGGGAAAAATGCAGAATAACTTACCTTAAAAGGCTTGATTGAAATATGTTACTCTATAATAAGGTCGCCATTGAAACCAGCTGATTAATTTACGGTATACATTTATTTACACGAGGCCGTTGAATGGCCTGGAGAAAGAGTAAATGCAGTTTGTCCGCACGGGGACCACTCTTATCTCTCCAAAGGGGAGAGCTGGCTAAAATAAGATTAACGTAAATGCTGGCTTTCAAATTTATTCATATTATCTTGCATTAAGACAGCACTTGCGAAGAGACTTGAACACGTGACTCAGCCGATCTGCAAAAATGCCCAGATTAGACACAAATGAATTAAAGATTTCTTGCACAAGTTACAGTTACTCACTTTGTCTAACACACTGGGGAGGAACTCTTAGTGTTAAATGAAATATTCAATGACTTCATTTGTCTGGGACGATCACAAAAGGGAGACATGCGGCCACGAGGCAGTGAAAGGAACAAAGGAATGTTCTTTTGAGAATTAGGAGTTTGAATTGGGAAATGAAATTCAGTTTACTGGACTCAGAAGGAAAGAACTGGCAATATGGCTGTATCACAAAACGTACCTGGAATGCACTATTGGAAGTTGACCTTTGTAGGGAACTAATGGAAGGATGGTTGGGCAGGACGTCTATCCTGGGTCACTGACTTGAGTGGACTGAGGCCGAATGCAACAGTATGCAGGTGTGATTCATGGTTCAGCTTATCCCCCCAATAGCTGGGCATACTGGAAACAGAACATACGGCCAGCGAAGGGTTCACAGGAAAAAGGAGCTTAGAAGTAGGCCTAATAAGTACCTAGCTAGCTACACACTTCCCTTTGGGATACGTCCCTTAGGAGTAAGAATTTTACTCCCCTGCTCTAACAGGAAATTCCTATCTCTGGCTTGCGTTTTCCCCTTTGAAGTCAGCTGATTTGGGGAAAACATGGCTGCTCTTTTAGACTAACTAAAATCAAGAAATTCTGGGTAGACGAGAGGGGCAATAAACGTAATAATATATATATATATATATATATATATATATATATATATATATATATATATATATATATATATATATATATATATATATGGTGTGTTTATGCATGCATGCATTTATATGCAATATACCATAAAAGGAGAGCTGTAGAGGGAGCTGGTGGGGGAACTTGGTTTAAGCCTAATGTTATAATAGTAACATCTCAATATTTGGCATTGTTTCTTTATGCTGAGGTTTTCCGATTTGCTTCGCGTAATTATTAATGTGAATTTTAATATTTTGAAGAATTTATCAGAAATTAGTGATTTGCTGGTGACTCAAAGAAGTCGATCCTCCTGAAGACTCAATATTTTTCAACTTTTAAGATATTGTCTCGTATTTTAATAAGGGAAATATTAAATGTAGTTGTATGTCAAAAGTGTAGTATAGTTGGGCAATTTTATTTTGCATTGCTTTTGCCTTTATTTACAGTGATTGTGCGACATATATGAGGTGACATGTTACCTTGTTTACCTAGTGCAAAAAAGGAGTATACGCCTTCATTGTTGTGATGAGTCTTTTAATCATATGAAGAAACAGTAATCCCTGAAAACGCCATAAAAATTCATACCAGAAGCAAGTCTTGAAAATACAAATTCTAATTCCCTAATCGTAAGGAAATTATATAGAATCACTGTCGAAAGCAAAAGCCCAAGTGCTATTTTGTTAACGATATAATATTCAGAAAGTCATTTGAAAATTATGCTTTAGTTAAAATTTGAAAGAGGAATCAGGCAAAGGAATATTCACGGTAGTAAGTTTTGTTAAGCCGTTGGTCCCTTTGCTAAATAACCACTGGTTCCATGCAACATAAAAACACCATACATACAGACATTAAGTTTTGTTCAAGAGAGAGAGAGAGAGAGAGAGAGAGAGAGAGAGAGAGAGAGAGAGAGAGAGAGAGAGAGAGAGAGAGAGAGAATTTACTATGGCATTATCCAAACTTGAAGGCGTTCTTCAAAAGTTTTTAGTCATCCAGGAGGATGGCAGAGTTCATTTTCTATGACCAAGTAATGATGTTCATTTTCTTTATCAACCAATCCCAAATTATAATCGGTGCAGGTAACGCACTGTATACATTTTTGCAAGGCTTATCAGATCAGTGTCACGTCGAAACCACCTGTAAACACTGTCACGGTGTCACCTATGTCTTGCACGCAGTCTTCAGCTTTCTAGATAACGGCCCTGTACCTCTTTCACTCCATGTAGCTACCCTTCACTATCAAGGTATATCCCAGAGAAGTCGTACAAATTAAACAGTGCAATTAGAACCTCAGAAGTTCAAGCGAAGTTGCAATGCATTACTACCCTAGTACTATTCTCATTGCATTTTAATACATTTTCATATATACGTTAATTTACCTTTTTAATAAATGGGGTATCATTTCCCCTTGCCTTCCATTCCACAGTCCAACGGTGTGAGGATTAAAGGGCCCTAGGAGCTGAGAAGTTCGGAAATGAGGCACATTTACGGCATAGAACTTATTTATCATTAATGAAGCTCCAGAGATATGTTCCGCCCTCTAGTACCAAGACTAACTAACAAGTGGTTAAAATAGCATTTTGTCAAACTAGTCGTACCTACGTTTGCGGTAATCATCTGGTATTAGCAATTCATCTAGTTCGAAGAACGGTTTGCATTCTACTGGATTCATTAGTTTACAAATTTACCGGCAAATTAGTGAAACCAGCAGAATGCAAATTGTGTGAGTGTGTGTAGTACAGAGAATGAATTTGGTTTACAGTTTCCTGTGTAAACATTTTCTTTTAACCGTATGTATCATAGAAAGCTAGAATATATTTGAAAGCGTGAACTATAATGATATTATATTCAGGTTTTTCAAACTTTTTCACAAATATTTTTTCGCATGCTTGGGGGAATTTCCCCAGATGGCCTTCTGTAAATTGATTATCTAATAAACGAGATTATAAACGTATGAAGTTTTTTATATATATAATTCAATACTTGGTGTAGTGAAGTGACCAAACTCATGTGAAAGTGATGTTACGCGTACTTTGGGTGTCCGTGACATTCTCAAGGATTTATTAGCAGTACTAGTATTCACAAGGAATAAGTAAGTAGTCGTGGCAGCAGAGGTGACAAAGTCTTCAAAATTATATATTTAATACAGAACATGCTTATAGAGTAAAAACCATTAACAGCCAATAGTAGTTTAGTTATGTTAATAATCATTAGAAATGGACAGTGCAACGGGAGACTTACTGAAGGCCAACACTGAATTCACACTATGAAACCTCAATATAAAACTAAACTAGACCGTCACTTGTGAGAAATTACTCTCAACTATTTTTTCTAATGATTTTGTGTTCATTGTTTCCTCGCTATCTATCTCTTAACTGTAGAGTTATTAGTATCTGTAGTAAGAAATTATTGATTGATTTTCCGATGTGAATTGCCGTCTGCCAGGTAATTGACAGACAAGAACTTTGCTACTGTAGTATTTGTATTCATGTGAAGACCAAATATATCCATATACGTGTGTATTTTGTAGAAATATGTAGGCTACGTCTCTATTGCATGTCATAATAATAGTGAAAGAACCACATCTATTCGAGAATGACATACATTAAGCTGCTTTGGGTGTGATCAGTAACTGGATGGGTGACTGCCACTGGATCCCTCTTTTAGGCTTTGTTTGATTATGAGCATGTATATATATATATATACCTTGGAAATTGATTTTTCCTCTAGTCTTGAGTGGTATCACATGTGCTTCCCTTTGAGGTGATCATGAGTTCGTTAACTGGTCTGGCCTCCATAGAATTCCACTGGCAACATGACTTTACCAACTCTTTAGCTAGGGGATGGCAATGAATTCCCAATACATATTATGACAATTGCCTAATATACTGATAGCACTCGTTTTACCCATGATACATCAGCCGGCGGGTATTAATAATTCTGAGCAATATAGCCTATCTTTCCCTACAAGTGACTTCTTGAAAAGTTCAACTGTAACATGCGCAGTGGCTGCTTGCATAACCCCCAGCCATAACAGAAAGAGAAACACTTTTATGTTCTACAGCTTTCAAGTGGGCAATACAACATTGTGGAAGCACTGCCGTCCCTCCAATTACTCAGTCAAAAATGCGAGCATTTTGATGTCAGTCCAAAACGATTCACAAGACTGCTATGAAGAGGGGTTCTTCAGCTTTGCTCCATAAACAACACAAGGAAGCGGCCCTCCTTGCAGTTGTTTCTCTGGGCCGTCCAAACTGGGAGTGACACCCTTTTAGGCATAGGTTCACTATTGCCATTGCTGGTCCATTAGCCAATCAAAAACTGTTTGTTCAACGCTAACCGGAGATTGCTTAAGGTACTTGCATGACTGGAGTTCGATACGTTTTTTTTACAGGGTCAGAAGGAACAGAACTTACTGCTTTACATAGCGGTAAAATGCAGGACTCTTGTTATTTAAAATGTAATTAAAAATACGTGTTACTGTTGTAATAAAGAGACACTGGAAACACGCACACACACACGCATATATATAATATATGATAGCTACAAGAATTAATTGCATACAGCTGTAGTCAATCTACATTTTTAATCTCCCGGGATGTATTGAATAAGGCAACGCATGTTGCATGAAATTCCTAAGAAAAAATCGACTAGAGCCGAGTTGTCTTCAATCAAGTGCAGTGCTGTTGTATCTCCTGCTGAACTGATTTCCGGAAGGATACCAAGGATGTAGTTTTATTTTGCTCTCTGTCTTTCCTTTCAAGTTAATATTTTCACATTTTATCCTTTTAATTTAATATTTTCACATTTTATCCTTTTGCATTTTTTATTCACTGTCACCTTCAGGACCAGTTCTATACCAGCACCGAGGTCAGAGCTTGGACAGGAAGGCCGCAACATCCTAACTTTTTCCGCTTTGTTAATACGATCGAGAAATGGCCAATTCTGAATGTACCTAGTGTCATCCCTCACCCCCCACCCCTGTTTTTTTTTTTCTCTCTCTCTCTCTCTCTCTCTCTCTCTCTCTCTCTCTCTCTCTCTCTCTCTCTCTCTCTATCCAGCACTCTGTCCAGGGTACGTTTTTTCTTTTGCTCCAGTATAGTGAGCCATCTTCCGTGCTTGTGGCTCTGAGGTACCATAGGCCTGTTTCATTTCGTGTTATTTGTCATTGAAGACTTCTTAAATTTGTTTGAGGAAGATGATTTTCTTCTTCATATTCTTATCCCTCGCTCGGACCTCAGGCAATGTGATTTAGAAACACGTTAGTTAAATCAGATTAGACAGCCTTTGGATTGTTCCAAGGGAATATTTGCTCATATTCGACTACTAGTCCTACTCCTACAACTAATAACAATAATGCAGTATATTATTTCTGTTATTGCATGTGCAGCATTGCCTTTTCTTCATGCAGAGTGTCATCTGTATTCTCTCATGTAGCATTTTTTTCGGGGGTGATTTTAAGGGTCATTTTTATTATTCTATATGATAGTCATAATGCTGCACGTATAGGACGCCTTTCTTATAAAATCACTAGATCTTTATCAGGGTCAGCCACTGCTGCGGTTTGGGGCCTGTGGTGAGGGCTTTTGCGGAACCTGGTTGACGTTCGCCTGAGCACAAGGCGGTGGAGAACCGAAACCAATTTACTTGAACTTTTAAAACGTGTAATGACATCCCAGTAGGGTTTCACAAATCAAAAAACCATTCCGTTAAAGTAAATCATGATTTCCTGTCACCTCTATAAAACGACCAATAACCCAATCTGCCTGTTTTTCACTAATAATAATAATGGAAATAATAATAGTACGGCGTTATGTTTTCGTGGCTGTAGACGGCAGTTAAAGTTGAAAATACGGGTCGGGTACTTGATTACGCTACATTTCGACTTTTGTTGGTATCGCGCAATATTACCGTTCAACGTTTATGTGCACTAAGTGTTTGTGTGAGTGACTACAAAAACAATCGCATTAAAGCTGATGGAAGTCATATCAAACAAAAATGGCAATGAATCAAATCGAGCATACTATTCATTTTGACAATTTCAAGAGGACTTTATTGCGATCAAATAAATTTAGACAGATTAATGTGTCCCTTGGAGTGACATTTGTATAGCCAGTAATGCCAAGTTAATCAATCGATTGCAAATGACTGTTCTTAATTGATGACTCACGTTAAAAAGATATTAGTGTGCGTCGCTCTGTTAAAGATTTTACGAGGTCAGGACGGCTGGCGGCTGTGAGGTGAGCTTGGGTCATTATGTTAATGAGAACCTCTACATTATTTCTGTTGCTTATGTCCTAAATGTTTTCATGGTTATTTGTAACTTAGAAACGGAACACACACACACACACACACACAGATTGATTTACTGCTTTATTTTTCCTTCTGTTTTTACCCCTGTAAGTGTTCAGATTTTTTCTATTTTCAATTTTCTCTTTTTCTCGTGTGGGACTTTATGTTTTGGAAGATTGCGGGGCATATCAATTTGTCTGTTTGTTCGTTGCACGTGAATGCATGCAGGGATCATAGCAAGACTTCGCTGAATATTAGTTCTGTATCAGGTTTGGGGTTAGGGGGTGGGAGCAGGTAGGTCAGCTTGTTAGTACCTTGGTTGTCTCTACGATTAGCAGCCAATTACAGTGACATTAGTGATGAAAGCGTTGATTGCAATGGTGTTGCTGTTCATTTATTTCATATATGAAGGCCGATGGGATTGGCAAGTTGATCAGCGTCAGGTCTGGCCTGTAATTGGAGTTGTGTAACTTTAGGAGAACATTGGTTTGTGTCATCACTGGAATAAGTGACCCCAGACGCATTTTGGTTTGGCCCGTTTGTGGGTGGATACGTGATGAAAGAGGAATTTGGGGTCATCATTCTTAGTAACAGCATTAACACAGTAGGAAGCCATAGTAATGATACAGTCAGTGTTGACTATGAAAGCGACGCCTTTCCTTATGCTTTGGACGTCCACACACACACTCGCAAAAGGGAAAGCAAAATTCCTTACAAATTACGCTTCTAATAAATTTCAGCGTGGGCGTCGCAAGACGTTAGTAGTGTGCACAGGCTCGCTAGTACTTCTTGGAAGGTTTAATGTTGATATAAGACAGGGACGTTATTAACTGTGTGCCAAATGTTCTTCATATATCTGGGATTGGGAATCGTTATAACTGCTTATTTTATACGTTCCAGATAGCAGCTAAGTGCAGTATGCTATGTCATGAGTGTATATATATATATATAATATATATATATATATATATATTTTATTTGTACACACACACACATATATATAATAATAGTATATATATATATATATATATATTTTGTGTGTATATATATATATATATATATATATATATATATATAATACATGCGTGACTGCAAGGTTTATCATTTACTTTAAAATTAGCTGACATTTGACAAGACTGGGTGCCACGCAGGTAACAAAAAAAAAAAAAGAAAAAATGGTATTAACATTGGTGGCTTTAAGGGAAATCCAATGTTACATTTAGCTAAGATTATTATTACAGCAATTAGAAGATGGTTACTACCCAGGAGCTGAAGGCACTAGCTCCGTGGCACTGAGGTTACGTTAATTAACAAATCAATTAGTACCATTATGAAAACCCCAGAAAATGTTAAGCCCTCTTATGAAAAACCCGGAATTTAGGGAATAAAATACTTGTTTCAATTATCACTAATCATAAAATAATAAGCAAAAGTAGCTCTTCAATCTTCCACCCTGGGACTTGAAATTGATAGTTGCATAGACCACCTTGGCACTGTGGAACCCGGGAGATGTACACAACTTCTTGCATTCTCCTAATTCTGCAAATGAAGGATACACTGTAATTCTCGATCTAAACGTGATAAATGAGTCTCGGAGATGCTTGAGACAGAGAGGGTGAGTAACTTAAGACTGTCACGAGATAGCAAAATAAAGGAACTCTTCTGGTTGCAGGTCACTAATATGTTTCCACATCACTTATTCTCTGAAGGAGATGCAATGGGGAATTGAGTCATATATATGAAAGCAGGCAGAAATTAAGGAAGGACAAAGAATTGTGCGTCAAAACAAATTCCAGAATCCAACTGTACCTTGTCCTTTGAGAATCGGAGTCTTGAAGTAGCGGTGGACTTGGGAGAAAACATCTTGACCTTGCACAGAGGTATATGTAGAGGGAGTCGCATTTCCTCTCCTTGTTCTTTGTCCCTTGTTTGTCACTTCTGGGTGCCGGCTTTCTCTGGGTTGTTGACAGTTTGCCTGAAATTGAATTTGAACCGACAGAACAGGTGCAGAAAGGTGTGGCAAAAAGAGAGAGACGGTTAAGCTGTGGGATGGAGCGGGTAAATTCGGCCAAAGCTGCCGTGACGAATTTTTAACGACTAAGGGAGTGGTGAGGACGGCTTCTGTATGCCGATGTGGGTGGTTTGACATTTTTTGATGGCAATGAAATATGTATTAAATTTTTTTGTAAACTAAGGGTTTGAATATACATCTCGTGTATGTATGTTACAATATATATCAGACGAACACTTTCACTGTATCGATAGTAATAATGCTTCCCATGTTTCTGTGGCACTATAGGTTTTCTTGCCTTGATGCGATTTGGAGCCATGCAGCATTTAGTTTAAAAGAGAGATTGGAGAAATCAAATAATGTTTTGATTCGATTGCTAAGAAAAGTGATGCGTCTTCATTATGTACATTGCATGATGAAAGGCACAGAATACTCTGCTAATACGTATAACCGTTTCTTCTTTTTTTAATGTTCTATCTCTGGAATGATATTTGCAGTACGTGTATTATGTTGATGGAGGATAATATAGTTTTTAGTGACTCTGTGTACGTTTGTTGCTTAGGTCTAGTTGTATGACCATTTTTTATAGATTTTTCATATTGATTGTTAAGATACACAGGGTTGTATTACCACTTCGGTCGTTGTAATTATGTTTTTGTGTGCGCGTTTAATAATAAACCAAATTGTAGCCTCATGGCACCACTTATTTTTGTACATTATTGTATATGAATTCATAATTGGAATATATTATTAATATTATTATTATTATTTTTATTCAGTGCACCATGTTCCGCAAATATCATCGATTCTACACTCCCTTCAGGACTCTTCTTATCCCACAGCTTTGCACGCACATCTCTGTCCTTTTTCTGGTTTCTTTCATATTGAGCACTATGAAGACGCAAAACACCCGTTACTTAGTCTTTTTTTAACTATAACAGTCACTACCCATTGCACATTTTCTGAAGCACACTGCACTGCCATCACAAAAACTGTTAATAACTCTCAGCGACTTACCTTCAGTGATATCCATTTTTAACGCTGTCCTCATTCCCGCTCCATTGATTCATTCAGAAGCATGTTTTCTGCGTTCATGTTTGCCATTTACAGGGGTTTCCATTATTTTAATACTTCTCTCATAACTGTTTCTTAAGAAACATTTGATCTATGCTCCGTCTTCTTTATCTAAATCCACACTACTGTTTCCCTCAAGGGAATGACTCCAAAGAAAGGAAAACAATGTATTACCCCATTCATACTTTAAATGCTGAATTATGGATGAACCCCCTTCATTAGTCCAATCTCCATACACTGCCATTCACCTACCTTGCATGCACTCTTCTGTCTCCTGAAAATGAAATAAAGGTTCTTTTCCAATACATGCACCTCTTACTCTCTATTTACGTAGTGCGTTCTCATCTCTCCATAGGGAAATAATGTTGTCAGTACACCTCTCATGGTGCATTTTAGGCATTGCGAAAGGTTGCATATGTCTTCCCTTCGGCATGTAGCTGCACTCACCTTTTGGCCTTTTACTTGACCACTGTTCCTCTTCCATCTACTGTCCAACCTGCCCAGGACTCTCCTTTCACTGTTTGAAGCACTGAATGGCCGAAGGTCACCCCAGTGTTTGACTCAATAGCCAAGTTTTCATAAATCTAATCCAATTGTTCTCTAGGTCTTAGTTTGGTGTTGTATTTTATACACTTTTCACCAAACTATCGTCTTCCATTCTTTGCACAAGGCCAAACCATCCAATGAATTTTATTTGTATTCACCATCCGCACTTAACTTCCATAAAGGACTTCTTCCAATCAACTGTTTGATTCGAATCAAAAGCTTCCACTCTGCAGTCGTCTAGATCCATGTTCGCTTTCAATACTTCTTCTCCATTTGCCCTCGTAATCTTACTTTTGCTCGCATTTGCTCTATCGAGTTTCTGTTCTTGAAAATAATTTCAATATTTTTTATTCTGTTTCCGGTAGTTTGTTTTTAGCTATCCCCAATCAGACTGAATCAAACATCAACTATTCCAAACTCCTTTCAAATTTCCAATTCTTATCTCACAACTTTTCTGTTCCATCTGATTATCTTTTCTCATTGTTCCATATAATTATCTTTTTTATTACTTCTAGCTTCTCTTCC
>NC_087208.1:76732973-76767973 GCF_015104395.2 Macrobrachium nipponense | reverse complement strand
ACTAGGGAATAACACTAAATCTAAAAGCTATTCAATCAATGTATAAAAGAGCCAGGCTTCGAAATTATCTCAAAGCTATAGCAACGTATGCTGGCTGAAATTTTCCCAAGTCAAAGGGAATTCTAATTGCCTAGAATAGGGCACGGTGCCAGTTGTGTCACTTTTACAACAGTAGTTCACAAAGAAGTACTAATTTATACAAATGCCAGAGTAGCTGGCAGGTTTGGCTCTGCCTAAGCAGAGCATACAATATACAATAAATGCCTCAAGGCAGTAAATAAGAGGAAAGGAAACCAAGGAAGATAAGATACAGACAGTACAAAAGGAAAAAGGTTACCAAAGGGTCAGAAAGAAGTAGAAGTAGCAGAACCTGGCACTCTTCTGGATGGAGAGGGTCAGAATTCTCTATAAGAGGATGGCACTGTGCCAGGCACTAGTGCAGAGAGGCTATTGGCTCTCGTAAGGTTTTGGAAAACCTCGACGCCCTTTTCCCTTTTTCCTTCGACCTCTCCGAGGTCAGTTTGACGATGCCATGGGGGGCCTTGGATGATCCAAGCCCTTTGAAGATTCCGAAGGGGCATCTGCTCCAGCTGCTGCAACAACTGGGGCCTTGGCACTCGTCCCTGTGCCTAATGCTGCGTGGCTCGGTTCCCTGAGTTCTTCGGCCAAATAGGATTCGGCAGAGTCATTACTCCGGGACCGGTTAGCTGCTGACGGAGGGGGATTGGATGAGGTAATGGTATTCAAGATGGGCTTGCACCTTGGGGAGGACCGACTCTGGCGCGGCCTGTGAGGAAGCACCATTGGTGGAGTGTCTACTATGGTCATGGGTGTCTTGGAGGATTCCTATTGGAATTGGCTCTTCCTTGACTGCCAGCATGGGTAGTTGGGCCAGGCCAGCAGAGGGAGAGCGACCGGGACTTCGAGTTCCAGGAGGAAGACTCAAGTCTGGCCTTGGCACTGGCACTAAGGCCGTTCCTGGCTTAGTGGAAGGACTTGAACGAGGCACAGCATCCATGAGAGATGGAGCCTGGCACTACCTGGCACCTTCAAGTGGCACTGGCTGGGCAGAGGTAGTTCTTGGGGGCCCATGGAACGGGTCTGGAGCTATGTGAGGGCGGGGACCCTGATATGGTATAAAGTTAGGAGAAGACTTTAATCTTGTCCTAGCAGGACATCATAACCTTCTGGTATAAAGTTTGCTACTGCCATGGTACATATCTTAGAACAGTGAGGTCGTGTGACTCTCAACTGGACAGTAGGAAGGAACATCTTGACATGGTTGAGGCTCTCAATCGTGATGAACTGATGCCTATCAACCTTAGCTCTGTAAGGAATTTTATCCTCGGATGATGGATACTTGCGCACCAGTGTCATCGAAAGCTCGGACTTGGTGGGCAGGATAGTGACCTCTGGGAGGTGTGAAAAATATGGGGCCCTGAGCAGGGGGGCCTAGAGTGGATGGATTCGTCACGGCCATAGCAATGGCAGAAACAGGAGCTTTCTTGGGGCATCCCGCCCGGGCAGCAGTGTGCCCATGCACTCTGTATGTGTCACAGAAACTCTTGCTAAAATCAGGCCTGGGCCTGTTGTTTCTGTTCTAATGGCTGTTGTCTTTGCTATTAGAATGATTGGGTAGTCCATTTGGAGGAGTGGCAGCAGCTTGCTGAGGAGGATCTACTTTTGAGAGGCACTGCTCTGTGGTGTGACCTGGTTTGTTGCAATGCCCACACACAGGTTTCCGAAGAAGGTTATTGGGGTGCTGGGTAGGCTGAGAGGTGGCGGCAGGAGTGAGGGGGAGAGCAGGACATATTTTCTTCTATAAGGAGCTTTGCAATGGATGGTGGGTGTCATAGGCGTCTGCCCATTTACAGCCCTCCGAAAGAGTCTTAGGGCCCTTGTCCACCAAGTGGGTGGCAAGATCAGGGGGGACGTAGGAAAGGAAGTCTTCTAACTGGAAGAGTTCTAAGACTTCCTCAACAGATGTTGCGTTGGAGGCTTTCGTCCATCTACGCAGTGCCGGTGTCTTCTTGGCTGCCCTCTCTGTCCATGTCTGGTTAGCCTTCTTGGGCATAGTTCTCCATTTCTGCCTCCACCGGTCTGGGGTCAATTCGTAAGCCCCAAGAATTGCCTCTCGGACGAGGGCGAGATCTTGTCGCTCATTCAGAGGAAGGGCCTCGAATGCAGTCCGCCCTTTGCCAGCAAGATGCTTGCCAAGGAGGAGGGCTACTTCCTGAGGGGTTGGAGTGAAGTTCCCAAACACCTGCTCGACATGATCGAGCCAGGTGTCGGGTTCGTTATCGTCCCAAGCCCTAATGATGCCGCCCATGCTGTGGAGGTGAAAGGACACAGGAGGCGGGGGACTCGGGGGTGCCAGAGTGGCACTTTGGACTGCCATAGCCAGTTCATGTGCTCTTTCTTTCTCCCTTTCAGCAGCTTGGAATTCTCTTTCAGCTGCTTCTCTTCTTTCTTGCTCTTCTCTTTCAGCCGCTTCTCTTCTTTCTTGTGCTTCTCTTTCAGCCACTTGGAATGCTCTTTCAGCTGCTTCTCTTCTTTCTTGTGCTTCCCTCTCCTTCTCCCGTTTGGTTACTCTCTCTTGGGCTGCTTCCTTCAGCTTATCATTCACCCAATTAATCAGCTTTGCGCCCTCCAGCCCCAGGGCTCTTCCGCCTTCTGTGAAGGTCTTAGCCTCCTCCAGTGCTGCGTTACTTGTCATCTCCTCAGCTGTAACATGCTAGTAGACTAGCCTGAGAATAATAGGATGGAAGGTCGTTGCAAAACAGCAAATGTCGCCAGAGGTATGCGGAAATGCTCGACGCAGACTTGGCAAGATGACCGTAAATACCTGCAAACACAGTTACTACTGGTGCGTAGTGCGGCGGAGAACTCGACGCCGGTAATGGATTTGGTAATAAATTTCATAAAATAAAACTAAAGAATCTGGTCACGAAATTCACAGAATCCTCATGTGAAAAAAGTAGCAAATGAATGTCGTAAAGGCGGAAATTCAACGCCAGTACGGGTTTGTAAGGTGAAAAGGGAAAAAGAAATCTAGTAACGAAATTTGCGGAATCCTCATGTGAAAACTTAGCAAATGAATGTCGTTAAGGCGGAAATTCAATGCCAGTACGGGATTGTAAGGTAAAAAGGGAAAAAAAGAAATCTAGTCACGAAATTCACGGAATCCTTACATGAAAACGTAGCAAATGAATGTCATAAAGGCGGAAATTCAATGCCAGTACGGGATTGTAAGGTAAAAAGGGAGAAGAAAAAAATCTAGTCACGAAATTCACGGAATCCTCACATGAAAACGTAGTAAATGCAGTTGATAATAAAAAATGTATATGGGATCTCCCTTTTGTTTTGTTTATTTATGTATATCATCTCGAGGATGGAGCCGGGAAGTTGACAAAATATATTTTTTCCTTTTCTACCAACGCAAATCCCTGGGCTCTTCCCCCTTGAACCTAGCTTTGCTCAGAATTCGTAACGCTAGTTCTTCACCTTATATAAATATACCGTCTCCTCACCACCCCGTTTCTTTGCCTAACTCTCGCGAAACTAACGCCGTCGCATCTGCGAATTTAAAACCCCAGAGAATTAAACCACACATGGGTCGTCTAGACAGTGATGAATGAATCCCAAATGTTTTCAAGGCCCTGTTGGAAACTTAGCTCAGGGTAACATATGCCCTTGTTCGAAATGCAAAAGTATTTGCCCTTATATTATTACTCTCTTCGCAGAAAATAATGAAAAGAAAACGTTTACCTTTGATTTTGCTTATCCTAACGTTAAGAATTTTTTACGCTAACACTTTGTTTTCCTTTTCTTACTTATTGACTCATCTATTCCTTTGTTAGAACAGGGCATTGGATAGGTGGGGTCACGTGGCCGGAGGAGAACGCCAGTGCGCGTTGTTTTACATAAAAAAAAAAGAACACACAAAATATATTTACAACGCGGGATTCGTGATTAACTAGCAATTCACGAAATGTGGCACTTATTTTCGTTTTGAAACTTACTCCCTAACCTCTATTCTATATGCAATGGCACATAACATAAAAATTTCTCTCTCGAGCTGTGGTCTATCGGCCTACATGTGGTCTATTTCCTATCGCTAAAAAGGCAGTCAGATTTATATATCCCTAACTAGAGTACCTAGTTCTACACAAATACTAGGAAATAAGATAAAATTTACCTTATTCCTGTCGTGGAGAATTTGGAAACCTTGCGGTAGCCTGCTCATAAAAATATTAAGGAATTCAAATTCGTTCCTTTCGTGATTTTAGCTTAACAATCGCTACTTCAAAATTCTGGTTTGGGTCGCCATTATTCTGTATCCGCCTCGATCACTCCCAGGATATATATAATTAACACTGAAAATTTTGGCCTTGACTAGAGGACGAGGGATTAGAACAAAGAGAAACAATAATACTCAGGCATAAGGCCGATATTACTGAGGAGGGAGGAATTTACATAAAAGCTGGACTCTAGTTATAAAAGCACTGTAGTGGGGGGATCGCTTTGTCGATCTACCGGAACACGTGGCTGGGGCAATGCAGTCACGGCGTTTAGAGATTTGCGCAACAGATTAAAATTGAAAGCTTCAAGGATTTCCAATTCCTACCACAGTCAGGCACAGCGTTTGTCTGCAAATAGAGGACACAGGCATAAGGCAGGGGGCACATAAGGGCGAAGGTTACTCACTACTTTCTTTCAATCAAAAAGGCCACTCATGGGGGGAATGAAATGACTGTGAAATTTACACAAAGAGAACTATTTTGTGGCTTAAAATCACTAGGGGGAGGTTACTAGTATCACAGGGGAGTAATTACAGAATTGAGCCCAGATGGTGGGAATGAGAACTACACAAGTCGCCTTGGAAAAGGAAATGAAATACAGACAAAGGTAAACAATTCCATGGTTGAAATGGAATTCCTCTTACAGTACCTGGATATTGAGGGCTGGTAGTCTCCTCCTGATGTCTAACTGCACTATGGACTTTAAAAATATACTTGGGACTTCCCTGAGCTCATGGGAAAGTAGGTAAAGGGGGGAGAAGGCGGCGTGTGGTTGGGTGCAGGAGATTTGACCTCTTTGAGGTCTGGTGTTCTTCTGAGAGCGAACTACTGGGTCCCAGTCCTTTTGAAGTGTTGGCTCTGCAGGGGGTAATTCCAAGAACCAATGGGAGAAGAGATAGCTTTTTCAAGAGAATGGAGAGAATGGATTCTTCCAATTGGAAGGGGCAACTTGCATATAGACATAGATGCATTAAACTTGGGTAAAAGACTTTATTTTTCCTTGTTTCTGGCTTAAAATCTTGAACAATATATATATATATATATATATATATATATATATATATATATATATATATATATATATATATATATATATATATATATATATATATATGTATAATCATCACCACAGAGCCCAGCTATTTTTAACCATATAACTAACCATAACCACAAAATAAACTGGAATTTATCACGTATAATTCATAGCAGTAAATATCAGTACAATAGCCAAATGGTGAGTCAGCCTTGATTAAAGGGGGTGACCATCTCAAAGGGTGCCTGGGATTCGGTATCATTTGATTAAAATCTCCTTTCAACCAATGCTTAAGAAGATTAAAGAGAAATTATCAACTTGGGTAATCTAATGAAACACCTTACCTGTGGATGGACCTCTTGGTACAAATACCGCCTTTTCTGTACCTGTACAGCATTCTCTGAAATATAGTATACTTATTTTCTATATTTCTATATTTTGGCCTTTTATGGGCTCCTTTTATTAGATGGAACTCTGTTGCAACTAAACATTTTTACCAATCATATATATATATATATATATATATATATATATATATATATATATATGTATATATATATGTATATGGGGATACCATCCACAATGAATTATGTAAAATCCTTCTGTAGTTTGAAATATATATTTCTTGTGCAGGGACATAGATAGACACAGGACGGATATCGATCATGACGTGCACGGTCCCACCAGTGCAAAAAGAAAGGTTATAAAACGAGACGTCCGAACGAAGGTCAGTGCCAGAAGGAGAGAATTGCCGAGGTGAGAGGCCATGACCAGGTGAGCTCCAGCTCAGGTAGTACATCTCGTAGCACCAGGCTTTTGGTGCTGCTGTGTTAGTGTTCCGTGTGCACGCATTTCTATATCTATCTATATATCTAACATTGTTTTATATATATATGTATACGTATATATATATATATATATATATATATATATATATATATATATATATATAGATGAACTACATATATATACAAAGACATGTGTATATTATAACATATATATAATAAATATAGTTATATATAAATATGATATTATTATATATATATATATAATTAATATAATTATATTATCTTATATTATATCTATTAATATAAAATAATATATTATTATTTATATATATATATATATATATGTGTGTGTGTGGTTTGTGGTGGGTGTGTATTATTATAAATAAATAAAATACATATACATGAAGACATTTGATATTATATAATTTGATGTTTGTGTGTATACTCTTAAGTAATATATTTATTTATACATAGCATCACGTTTTATATACTTCGTGATCAAGTTTATTCATATATATATATATATATATATAGATATATATATATATATATATATATGTGTGTGTGTGTGTGTGTGTGTGTGTGTGTGTGTGTGTGTCTGCCGCTAACACATTACCGTGGGTGAAGTGTGGTTATGTAATGTAGATGAGATTTTCTATTGCATGACCTTTATGAAATTATATAAATAGCTTTGTAATTAGAGTAAATGCAATTGGTACCATCCAAGAAATTTCCTCCATAAAAAGAAGACGGCGAGTGACTGATCTCAGAGGCCCTTTTGAAATTTGAATTTGAACAGATCAGTTCAAATTTTCGGTTTGCCGGAAGGCAATGAATATCAGGTCTTATTTGACCTTTCATTCTGTCGAACTAAATTTGCCGTTGTACTCCAGCGTTTCTATGCGTATGAGTTTTTCTCAGAATCATAAAACTAGTCATTTCTGTATTCTGTTAACGTATAATTATGTTTGCGGCAACAGTGCACCTCAAATGGGGCAGTGTAGACATTACTTAAGGTTGTTTGCAACGTCCCTTCGGCCGAAAGCGACGATCCCTATCATTCCTTTTACTGTACTTCCTTTCAAATGATCTTTGTTCCACCTGACTTTCCAGCCTCTCCTAACCACTGTTTCATGGTGCAACTGCCAAGTCTTTCTCCTGTTCCAACTGTGAAACCCTTTTTATCCTCAATTTCCCTTTCAGCGCTGAATGACCTCGTAGGCGCCAGGGCTTGGCCTTTGGCCCAAGTTTTATGTTTCAGTTAAGATTTTACGTGGGATAGAGTGGAGAAATGTTGCATACTCCTTTAATACAACACAACAGGTTGAAAGGACTGGCAGCGTGGCAAATGCATTTTTATTATTTATTTATTTTTTTTTTTTTTGCACATCAGTAACAACAGCAGTAACAATGGTATTCAATGAGCAGAATCCAATAATAATTACGTATTTTCGAGATCTGTTAAAAGAAAATTAAACGTCATTTATTATAACAAAGAAACTACTGATTCATTATTTCATATCAGAGAGAATTTATATACTAAAGTAAATAAAATTTTGATAGGGGCCATTTTAAAACAGACATGTTATTGAGTACTGCCTTTGCCTGACAAGCGTGTGTTATATTTATCTTACCCCTAAATCTTTGCGTGACTGTTTTGATTTCCTTAGCAGTTGTTCCTTAGCCCTGATGAGGGATTGAAATATTTGAAAGCTCTTGTTTTGCGTCATTTTCGTTCACTTCTGGCTGAAGAATATCACGCTTATACCAGTGATTTGATATATATATATATATATATATATATATATATATATATATACATATATATAATATCCGTAGGGGCTAGTGCCGTCAGTGAACCTCGTGCGGTGTACTATAGGCATTACTTAAGGTTTTGTGCAGCGTGCCTTCGCCCCCTAGCTGCAACCACTTACGTTCCTTTTACTGTTCCTCCTTTCATATTCTCTTTCTTCATCTTACTTTCCACCCTTTCCTATCACTTGATTCACCTTTCAAACCTTATACTGTCAATTAACATTCCAGCTCTGAATGACCTCGTAGATCCCAGTGCTTGGCCTTTGGCCTAAATTCTACATTCAACTCAACTATATATATATATATATATATATATATATATATATATATATATATATATATATATATATATACATATATATATATATATATATATATATATATATCAAATCACTGGTATAAGCGTGATATTCTTCAGCGAAAAATAGAGCCACAAGGAATTTGCATAGTTTATTGTGACGTTTCAGGCATAGCCTCATTATCAAAGCTGTAAAAATGCAAATACATTAAACATCATGAAAAAGACTCTTTGACTTGAAAATAATATGCTAAACACAAATGCAAAACAATTAGTTTAAAATGCCAGGGGTAAAGGTATTACCAGGTGTTCCGAAGTTAAAGAACCAAACTGCCTCCACCCCTCTTCTCTTAGCATAAGTTTACCCTGGACTTTTAGCGTTTCTCTTTGTCCCACTCGTATTATTTCTTTCCACTTCGATGGTAATACCTTTCTCCTGGCATTTTATACTAATTGTTTTTTATTTTGTTTTTAAGCATATAAGTTTTAAGTCGGAGTCTCCTATGATGTTTAAATGTATTTTTATATTTTACAATTATGATAATGAGGCTAGGCCTTGAACGGCAGCAATAAACTATGCAAATGCCCGTGATGTCTTCCTCAAATTCCTTATGCTATATATATATATATATATATATATATATATATATATATAGATATATATATATATATAATATAGCGAATACCACGGGAAATGATAGTCAGAAATCCAAGCGCTTTCGTCTTATTCAGACTCATCAAGGAGCTACTAAAGTACAATTGGAGAGGAAGGCCTCAGGTACAAACAAGATCAGGAATACCAGATGGTTAATTATCAAAAGGGTAAAAAATAAAAGGGATAATCCAGGATTATCGGATACACACGGTCACAAACTTAAACAGATTCTGACCCTAACCGAAATTACAAAGTATCTTTACAGTCCAAAAACATGTAAAAACTGAATATATTAATTTTGTTGCTTATATTTATCTACAACTTTTTTCATTATGAAAGCATCAAGTAAGTATCTTTACAGTCCAAAACATGTAAAAACTGAATATATCAATTTTGTTGCTTATATTTATCTACAACTTTTTTCATTATGAAAGCATCAAGTAAAGAGCTAGAAAAACATTTTATTCAACTAATGACAAACTTGAATTTAGTAAGCATAACATTCTAAAATTACCTTATGATGAAAGGTTTTTAGATATTCCTAGAATTTTAAAGCTTTTTAACATAAATGTTGTTTTCAGTAATATTAATGTCAAGAGCTTAGTAATCAAAAATTCTCCTAAAGATCTTCCAGGCTGCATATATGAAAATTCCTTGCAAAAAGTGGGTGATAAAGTCTATTACGGACAGACCAGCAAATCTCTTTCACAGCGTCTCAAGCAACATCAATATTCTGTGAGAACTGAGCAAATATCGAATGCATTATTTGTACATATGAGAGATTTAGACCATCCTATTAACTGGAGTCAATCAAGAGCCTTAGTCCCATGTAATGACACAGTTAAAAGGAATATCATTGAATCTTGTTTTATCAAATCAAATAATAGAAATGTTCTAAATTTAGTCTTGGTTTATTTAAACTTGATGCTTTCATAATGAAAAAAGTTGTAAACTAAATGATAAGCAACAGAATTAATATATTCAGTTTTACATGTTTGGACTGTAAAGATACTTTGTAATTTCGGTTAGGGTCAGAATCTGTTTAAGTTTGTGACCGTGTGATATCCGATAATCCTGGATTATCCCTTTTATTATTTTTTACCCTTTTGATAATCAACCATCTGGTATTCCTGATCTTGTTTGTACCTGAGGCCTTCCTCTCCAATTGTACTTTAGTAGCTCCTTGACGATGTCTGAATAAAGACGAAAAGCGCTTGGATTTCTGACTATCATTTTCCGTGGTATTCGCTTATTTATGAAGTCACGTGCATCTACTGTGATTTTTTAAGCATATATATATATATATATATATATATATATATATATATATATATATATATATATATATATATATATAGATAGATAGATAGATAGATAGATAGCTGTACGCTTCGTACCAGCTATCAAAGGGACATCCAAGAAAAGACAGTAGTACGTATCTTTGAATAACGGCGTTTCGTAATACTGCATTACATTTTCAAGACTGCAATTTAAAAAAAGATCACATTAAATTTTATTTGAAAAAAAGACAAAAATTCAAATAATCAATTTAAAATTATCTTCAAGGACGGACATGACCTACCTAAACTGAGGTCAAAGAGAAACTAAAACATCTAAAAGAGAAAAAGGGTAAGTAAAAGTTAAAGTGCAGGGAATAGCGGTGTGGAGGCTGTCTTGAGTTTTTAACGAGGGGATGGTAGCCCAAAGTCTAGCCCAGACCCTCTGGGAAAAAAATGATACAGAGAGAGAGAGAAAAGGCGCTATTTGACTACTCACTCAAGCGATGGTAGATGATTGTAGATTAAGTTTGTCTGGTCTCGAAAAGGTTTCTTGCTTTCTGGCAGCTCTGGAGAGGGGGAATTAGAATTTTATGACCTGGTTAAAGAACCCCGAATTGAGGAAGGCCAATTAACTCGAGTCAGGATATAGGAACTAGGTGTGCTAATTGCCTGGCAACTTGCGAAACTCGGCTTATACCTTTCTTCGTGGCCAGGTAATTATATAATTATCGTTCCCTCGTCCCAATAACTGGACCTGAGGTCCAGACTCGGCCGGGAATCAGAATAACTTCTTAAATCTCCAATTGATTCGAGGCTCAGTAGTCGCAAGCAAGGTCTATAGAATACCTTGGTCGCAAGCGTTTCCAAAATATGAAGAAACCGAGAAGTTAAAAGAGCATCGTGGCCAATAAATACTATATATACATATCTGACGAAAAATGACCAGCAGATTGTAGTACATACGAGTGTATGTTTCAGCCTTAAAATATAATGAACGGATAGAAACGTTAAAGGTTTTTCTGGTATCAGTTTTAAACATATAGCTGGAATATGGCGATTGGTGATTTTGTAGAACTCTTCCTAAAAAGACTTTTACATTTTAGTGGAAGATTGGCAAAAAGGGGCAGTTTTGGAACAGTAGGTAGAGCGTATTTTGGAATGAAAATCGTTTACAATTTGGTTAACGTGACTAAACAACAGCTTAGATGGGAAGCAGTTGTCAAGACGTACCTTTGAAGATACACTATTTCCTCATCGAAATAATGAATAGGTAAATAAATAATATAAATAATAAATTAATAAATAAATGGATTTAAAGTATCGAACCCTGAGTTCTCTTAACATACGAGACTATGTAAAAAATTGTAAACTTTAAAATAAAATATGATGACTTTGAGATATTGGGGAGAGCCTCGAACGACCACCTTCTGACAATTCTTAAATCCTTATTTATGAAGCATTATTTATGTGCTCTCCACGCTTCTGTTTGATATTACATCTTCTCGTCCGTATTTCAGCGTTTATTTATTGATTTTGATTATGAAAATGAGTCATTTTTATCTGATTCCTTTTAATGTTGGTTTAGCTTTGATAAAGGAACATTTGCGTTCAGAAACGTCCCTTATTGCAGCAAAGACATCTGATTTCGACTTATCAGTTCTTCTCCCTTCTTCTTCTTATATAAAATAATAATTTCTATATAAATATATTATATTGTATATATATATATATATATATTATATATATATATTATATGGTATATATATATGATATACATAAATATATATATATATTGTAATATATATGTTATATATTATATATATAGTATATGTTTGTGTGTGTGTGTATCAGAAGTGTGTCTGCGCTAAAAAAAAGTGGTTGTCACACTAGATTCTCATTAATTGATAAATATTTAAATGATGATTCAACTATTTAGTACTAGAAAGGTAAAATATATCATCACTACATTTGAAAACACTCTCCAGTATAGTCGTCAAGTCGATTCTGTCCAACACCAGAGTAACCGTTGTTAGTTGACGTCAATTCGGGCTGCCCCATCATTTTCTTCATTCCTTTTCGTTTACACCTGAGTGGAAATGAACCCTGAAACATTTTTATTACCGGTCGGGGCTCCTGTTCGCATATTTACTCCGTGGAGTTGTGTCATCCTCAAGGCTTGGAACTTTATCTTCTCCCGTTTTCCCGTATTCGTACCTCAACTCAGTTTAAGATCCACCGTCTTCCTTTCTCTTCTTTATTTATCGAGACTGGGCAAGACACGGGCATTAGTTACCAGTAGAAAGAGCCTTTGCATTAGGAAAATATGATTTTCGTAAAAGTTAAACAGGTTGGACAGCGAGATGATTGTATAAAGGAGGCGGGGATGTAGGCATAAAGTAGAAGGCTAAAAACTGGGAGCAACTAGGGGTTGTAGGGGGACGTTACAAACATTTTGGTAATGCGGACAGTGCACCAAGTAAGGTGCGCTGACAGTGGTTCTCACTTTGAGTTTTGTTTGGGAACTGTAGGGATAAAGTTAAACGTTTCTTATTCTTTTGTTACCAATGCTCGGTATTCATTCAGCTTAAGGTTCTAGAATTTGCCCGAATTTTCACAAATATTTATGCTGTAGGCTCTCATTTTGTAAATATTTCACCCTGGATTTTGTGAATGAATTATTTAGCGGTTGTTTCGTTGTTCTAAACATATGCTTGATTTCAATATTAACACTTGCTCGTCGGTTAGCCCTGGAATAAGGTCCGGATTCAAAGGAGAGTTGCTTTTGTCTTTCATAAAACACGACGAATCGAGCTGTCAATCACATGAGGTCTGTATATTTCTGTTATTCTTGTGCAGTTGGCTTTGTTGCTGTAGGAACATTGTTTTCTATGTAATGAAATCATCGTCTACAAGGTACAGTTATTTTTAACGGACAAGTCTACTCAGAATGATATACATAATGCTTCGGACCATGTCCCTTTGAGTAGCCTAATGGCGTTTAGCGAGCGCATCAATTCACAAAACAATTTTAGTTTTGCTGATTGGGTAATAGTGTTATCAAATTCGCAAAGCATTCATCTATGGTTAATACGGTATGTATACACCTTTGTCAAAGTCCAGGGTGAACCCATACCATATTGGCTGATGGAAAAATGGTGGTGCTTTGACTTGTCACCTCCGCGGAAGCTCCTGGACGCCGTGTTTAGTACCAGTCCCTCGAGGATTAAAGTATTTACCACCCCAATTTTGTATTGTACGGCTGTCTACTTTACTTGGCATGAGTTTACCCTGGACTTTGACAAGGTTGATACATACAAGGTTAATACCTTCATCTATAATGTAAAGTTAAAATTGAATGATTTCGTTTCACATTTTTGAGATACGCAACTGTACTTGTCCGTTGTAACATTTCAGGAGATTCGGTCCATTGTTTTGTTGAATACTTGTAATGTATTCTAATCACATTAAAGCAATGTTCTTAACCTGTGTTACCACTGTCCCTCGAAGAGTTGGTCCTTTCTTTCACGCCCCCCTGCATCTATGAGTAAAATTCCCTCCCTGATTTGAAGGAAAATAAAAATAAAAATGAGAAAGAGAAATTGTTTCGAGGTATAGGAAGGAGGTCAATAATTACAAAACATGGTCAGCCCAACGAGCCTAACTAGAGTAGTAGACTCTAGGAAAGTAACGTCGTAAGGCGGTACTTTTGCATTTTTTCATCAACTTCTGAATACTAATTCCTGACTCTTTTTAAAAGAATAACGAATATAATTAGAGAATTGTTTTTTTCATGTTTCCCTAGGGCTCGCGCCTCCACTGGAAATTGCTGACACCCCCTAAGGTGGCGCACCCCCCAGGCTAAGAACCACTGCATTAAAGTATAAGCCTTTTCGTTCTCTGCATTGCACACTTGCCTGCATCGTATTGGTTCCTGTGATTAAAGCGAAAAATAAGTATTCAGAACTACCAGTGGCTGTTCCTATTGGTCAAAGCCTCTACGGGATGGCCTGTCGGGAGGGTCATTTTCGATGTGATTGAAGCGTTATTTATTAAGCAGATACCTTAACACCTATTTTATTTAAATTACTTGCGACTTAAAGAGTTTGGTGAATAATAATAATAATAATAATTGTATTTATTATTATTATTATTATTATTATTATTATTATTATTATTGTTATTATTATTATTATTTTAGAAAGTTCTAGTCTTAACCACCTTTTCACATCTTGATTACATTTCACTTCATTCATAAAGAATATTGTTAAAACATATACATATATATATATATATAGATATTATATATATATATATATATATATATATATATATATCCGTATCCTATAAAATATATATATATATATATATATATATATACGGATATATATATATATATATATATATATATATATTGTATAACTGAATCACGAAAGTTAGGAACGTGATAAATCCATAAATAAAGATAAATGCCAGGAAGGAAAAATAAACGAAGGAGTCTGCAAGATCTTTCGACTGAAAAGTCCTTTACTGAGCAGAATACTGACAAAAATACGAGAAAAGACAATACAAGAAGGTTCGTATAACTGACAGATAGGGATTATAAAGGGATTAGTACCTAGAATCCGCACACCTGGAAGATAAGAAACCTTCCCAAACAAGCATAAACAATGGGTGCAATTAAAGGTTTAAGACAATCATCTCAGATACAATCTCCAGACAATTAAAGGATTATAGTTGACAGCTATTCGGAACCTGGTAAACAAAACCATATTCACAAAACATGACAGACATACATTACATTCCGTGTGTGTCGGATTCTAGGTACTAATCCCATTATAATCCCTATCTGTCAGTTATACGAACCTTCTTGTATTGTCTTTTCTCGTATTTTTGTCAGTATTCTGCTCAGTAAAGGACTTTTCAGTCGAAAGATCTTGCAGACTCCTTCGTTTATTTTTCCTTCCTGGCATTTATCTTTATATATATAGATATATTATATATATAGATATAGATATATATATATATATATATATATATATATATAGATATATATATATATATATATATATATATATATATATATATATATATATTATATATCTATATATATATTATATCTATCTATCTATATATATATATATATATCTATATCTATCTATCTATCTATATATATATATATATATATATCTATCATATATATATATATATATATAATATATATATATATCAATATATATATATAAGGCACTGAACCAATGTAATAAGTAGAAATCAGGTCGATAACGAGTGACGTGAACAAGATTGGAATGCGAAAAACAGTCAAGTGTCAGTTGTTTAGAAAAGCTTACAAACATTGGAACAGACGAGACATACGTACGCATCCTAATATTACCGGCCGTATTGGTGAGATTGCGAGCGCTCAAATGACCTTGTTAGTTCGGAATCTCATGATTGTGGCGTCAGTGCGTTAACTAGGACGTGTACATGAGCAATGGAAAAACGCACGTACATCAGAATAGACTAGCATACGTGCATTCGTGTGTTCAGTAGCGTGTGTAGGTTCATACATCCGTTAGAGCAAATGAATGAGATATAATCTCTAGTATGGGAATGAACGGGGGAATTAGACGACAAAGACTTTGGAGATCCGAGGAGACGCTAAGATCCATCGGGAAAGGTAGAGAACATTTTTTAGAACAGTGACATTCATTTCAGATGCATTGAGAAGGGAAGTGTGGTGCGGCACTCAATATTACTGACGAACTTTAACATTTCATTGATAATTGTGGCCTCTTTATTTCAAGTGGATTTGGTTGTTGCTACTTGAAAACGAATTCTCTAGACTTTTATATGACTTGTATTGATAAAGACTCATGTGGTTGTCTGACAAGTGAGGATAAGGGGGATAATTATATACTTGATGTTTTCTTTGGACAGTAATGGTGGTTTTATGATTTTCTTTGGGATTCTCTTTAATTGGTTTTATTCCAATTTTATGTTAGCTATTTTGGGAAAATAAAGATTATATTTTTGTACAGCGAGAGTCTGAATTCGCCTAAGATTTAATGATTAATAATTATCAGCTGGCTACAGGGATGACAGGTGATGGGAACATAACAAGGTAGGTCTCGCTATGAGGTAGGAGTTCTCTCCTTTTAATTCAATGGGGTCTTTTGATCCCTAAACATATATATATATATATATATATATAATATATATATATATATAATATATATATATATATAACTCACACACACACACACACACACACACATATATATATATATATATATATATATATATATATATACATATATATATATATGTATATATACGTATATATATACATATACACACACACACACACACATATATATATATATATATATATATATATATAGATATAGATATATATATATATATATATATATATATATATATATATATATATATTATGTATATATATATATATATATATATATATATATATATATACGTATATACTTTTATATTTATGTAGTATATATATTTACACACAGCTATATCCATACATGGGAAATCAACATGTGTATCGTGAGTGCACTGCCTAGTTATATGGAAGTACTAAGAGAATGTGCAAATTTTACTAGGAAATGAAATGAACCATCATATCCTTGATATTATTACTGAGAAGTTGAATGGAACTCAAACGCTTTTACGAGAACCTGATATTTTGCTGATATTTACTGTAGATTTCAAAAATCAACCTCTTACATGCACCAGCCTGACTGTTTTATGATGTTACTCATTTTTCGAGTTAGTTGGCAATATTGCTATTTCCACCCGCTATGTATTTGACTGATTACGAGGATGGTGTACATTATAGGAAATTGTAAGAGGTAATAAAATGTAATTTTAATGAAAAACAAAGGTTTCATTCTAAATATATGAAGAACATTATCAAATATTAATCCTTAGTATAATAAAAATTAACACTTTCTCTGTCATACTCAACGTAGCAACATGTAGAAAATTTTTATCACCAGACAAAATACTTTGTCATTTTTGTGTGTCAGATATATTCATTAATTATATACAAGGCAAATAGAACATAGGAATACTGTATATAGTATAACTGTGATAAAAAAAGACCTAAAGGAAATCTATCCCACACCCTTAATAGCACTGTGGTCTCTTATACGACACTTAATTATATGAACAGTTTTAAATGAAACACGTGTCAGTTTACAGAATATACATTATACAGAGGGTATTTCATTGGAACTCTTTTTAGAACTGCAACTTTGACAAAGTTCAGCAGAAGCTAAATCAAAGACATACTTTTGTATTCAGAGCTACATTTCCAACTGATAACTATTCTTCATATGACTTGTCACATTCCTCCGTTTCATTATCAGTGTCGCTTTCCTCATCAGGAACTTTTTTGGTTTGATCACTAAGACAATCAGGAACCATGGGACCCGCAAACCAACTCGGCATGTATAACCCCTTTTCCTTAGTCCACCCGTTACAGCGTCGATCACAATGATTAATGTCTTTCATCTGATGATTTCCACTTGTTGGTAATGGAGTTTGCACGAAGGACATGTTGCTTGAGGCTTGTTTAGTAAGGGAGGTGGGGGGGGGGGGGCGGTTTATAGATGGCTCCTTTCCTTTGATATTTTTCAAGGGGATGTTAGAATCTTTGCACTGACATTTCACAGTGGATATGCTGAAGGGAGTTGTATTAACGTATTTAGTTTTGTTTTTCCCGTATAAAACACACACAAACTCGTTCAAAACAATGTATGTGTCTTCATTGTTGAGGAGCCAAGCTCTCTAAATGCTCCTCGGAAACTTGGATAATTCTCTACAATATTTAATGGACGTATTTTCCCTTTGCCCTAAGTGAAGGAGAATAGTCGCAGTCAGTGAAGGCATGCAAACCTGGTGATGCTTGATAAAGCTCTCTTCCTAGTGTCTGCCAGCAATGTTACATTAATGTATCTCCGACTGTTGTTGTTTGAATTTCCGATATCCATATAAATTGTAAGTGAATTATTGAAACTGACATAATACAAAAGAATCACCAGCACATCAGTGTCATTTGCTCTAACACTGTTGATGTGGTTGGAGTTTAGGCTGTGAAAATGCTTCACATGCTGCGTCATCCTTGTATGAGAGCTTCAGTGTGGGAACTCAAGGGGCTTATACTCTTTCCTTGCCATATGTCCATCCTCAACAGAATAAAGGAAGCACTTGTCATCAATAGCAACAGATTGTTTCTTATTGGCCAGTATATCATAATACTTGAAGGAAGAGGATGACAAGGCCGCAGGGAAATTCCTTGGCCTACCCTGATCACCGCTGCTGATGTTGAGTCCAGCTACTGAACTACAATCACTGAAGACTTTGTTACACCCATCTTGTTCTAGGCTCGTAACTCTTGTTCCTGAGTATGTGTCACTGACATAATGAACCTCTGTTGCAGATGTTTTACAAATATTTGTTAATATACATGTTGCTACATCTTTGAATTTAACAGGTAGGTTAGTCGAGCATCTGATAACAAATATGACTTCGATTACTAAGACATCCACAGATTCAGGTGCTGTACTTACAAATTTTCCTTCCATTTTGTGCAGAAGTGTAGACTTTGCAGTATAATTCACTGAACTATCTACACATCCAAGGCACGAAGGAACAGGAGTCAAGGGATACTTGAAGACAATTGGTAAGTCAAGATGAGTTGTTACAGCAAGCAAAAGTACTCGTCCAAACAGTCCTCGCATTCCTTCTACCTCTACTATTTTTTTCCTCCCTTTGTTCACCACTTTTCTTTTTACAGCATCTTAAGAGACGTTTTTAACTACTTTCCTGGGAATTGGCGCTTCAGACCTGGAGCTCTAAGTCAGGTAATCTGTCTTGAACTCTGTGTACATCTCGCCAATCTTCTGCACTTGTAGAAACTCGATTGTGACTTCGTCAGATGCAGCTTTTCACTACCAATTGAATACAAAACAGAATTCTCAACAGCATCTGCAAATGGATTCATGGTTGTGTCCATAATATTGAGGGTTTTTTCACAATCTGACGGATCCCTCTTGATTCTTGGGGGTTTCATTAATGTCTTGGGCTGGCTCGTCAAGTTGAGCTAGTCCTGCTTGCGCCATAAGCTTCCAAGAGCACTTCTTGTTGAACTAACGATATGGCACCTCTTACGTGCACCAAAATTCTGAGTCATCTGTCAGTCTTGATGCAGCATCTGCATTTCTGTTCCAGTGTAAGATCAACAGCACATTGACTGAATGCTTTTAATGTTCGTGTAATGCTGAAAGACCCATTTTTTAACGGATCTTTCATGCCAGGGTGAGTGTCCTCAATATTCAGCAACTTCATTACATACAATATCATCCATCTGGCATAATTGTGATTACCAATTGAAAAAAAAAAAACAGGGGAATCGTCACAATGATTATTCATAGCAGTGCAGACATATATATGATAAAGAGTTTATGACTTTTTATTAGGCACGTAAGAAAACAACACAAACAGCATACAAGTAGCTAAAATGGAATTTAATTTGGAAGTTCGGTGCATTATTAGTGGCATTAATCATGTCATAATAAAATGAGTATTTATGTTTAAAAGATTGTAAAATAGGTTATGCAGAGAAAACGGTCAGGCTGCGGCATGTAAGAAGCTGATTTTTGAAATCTACAAAAAATTTCAGTCTAGAAACAATTGTCAAAACTTACTGACTCAGACAGTCAAGTAAACGGACTTGGCTCCTGTTGTAATAGGAATGAAAAATAAATTGTTACGTAGTGAAGAGAACTACGATTATTCTGCCACTCAACATACGGCTTGTCACTCCAGTGTTCTCTTTTTCTCCCAAACACGCTGGTAATGGATGAATAGTGCTAGATCTCTCTCTCTCTCTCTCTCTCTCTCTCTCTCTCTCTCTCTCTCTTTCTCTCTCTCTCAGTACGGTAGACTCGGTAAGCTCTTCTCTCAATTCCTGCCTTACCGATGAATATTGTGCGTCGGGAATAACCCGTATTTCACGAACGAATTAGTCGCGCATTAACTTTGAAATATACTTTCCAGGGTGATTGTTTATGATTGGTCTCGTCAATTTGCAAGGACAGCAAATCCCTCTGGATAATGATAGTTTTGGGCTCGGCAAATTACTAGATGGTTAAGTGCTTTGATATCGATAACGATTGTGGCGATGCGTGCTCGAATGCAGGACGCATATTATTCCATTTCGAAATGTAGTATTTCATACTCTTTCTCTGTTATGTACGATGGAGAGCTACTCAGATATAACTAAGCACCATTTTGATAACAGTATTCCCAGGAGTTCTTGTTGGTGAGGCTAATGAACCAATAGTACCATTAATGTATATACAGCATATATTGCTACGAGCGCCCTTTTGGACTTTTTTTGTTTCCTTCGCCCTAACTTAACACTAAGAGGGAAGACATACAGGGAAATTTTGAGAATAAAGTGAAATTCGAATATGAGGGAAGTTGGAGGAACTAGGTTGAGCTGCTTCATGTCAGGAACTCAGTAAGTTGTGATGTTGAAAGCTGGAGAACATTTCGACATAGATTTTTTTCCAAACACCGTCTCGTAGGTGGGAAAGATTCCTAATTTCATTTTAACGACATGTCAAACTTGATTTAATGCTTGTCATCTTGTCACACGCAGCTACTGGACACTCGCCAAATCCCGAAAAGGGTTAACAGTACTTAAGGGACTCGCGCACCCTTTGCCACTGTATGATCTCAGTGTATTGTGGTCCCTGATCTAATTTGACAGAAGCCACTAACAGGTACCAACCCCTCCACTGGCGTCCAATGACATTTTTTCAGGTACCTGCTTAGGATCAGCGGCAGAGGTGATAGGATCTAAACAATCAATCCAGTTTTAGGAGAGATAAATCCAGTTTGGACACGATGCTTCCAGATTCTCCGAAACTGGGTATAAATATCACCTGTCCCGGCCTACTAAATTGCACTTTGCCCTAGCCAGCACCCGCGGTAGTATGCCCAGCATTACGCCCTAACCAGTCCTGCGGTCTCATCCCGTTCCTAAGCGGTGCCACACCCAGTGTCTCTGCCTACCGCTATCTCCTACGTGTGTCTTGATGCTGTACTCGGCTAGCTTTACCTACGATGTTGAACTGTATTGGGTCTGTTTCCAGCCTCAATTGGTTTACTTTCATTGGCACCCTTTTGGATATTCCAAATACTGATTTGTTTCTTGAGCTGTCTGTCTGTATTTGATCAGTGTTTCATAACAGTGGCGGTTGCTGATGAGAAACAAATGACATTAAAAGACTGCATACAGTGATACTCTGGCTTGTTATATATGTGTCACCTCCTCCAAGGTGCTAGTACTAAACATGGTGGAATCTCCTCGGGATCAAAGTATTATATACATATGTTTCTATATTGTGTCGTCTTTGTGCGGCCATGTACATTTACCATACGGTGTTTAGTAATAGCACCTCAGAGAGTAGGTGACACGTAGATAACAAGCCAAAGTAGCACACTACATACTCACTCCCTTTTTCTTCGGTGGAGTGTTTCATTACTCATATGGTGCCTCGTGCAGCTCTTTAGGCGGTTCCAGGTTCTCCAGCGCTTCTTGGACCCCAGCTGTAATGCTCTCTGCCTTTTGCTTTCCAACTTCTTCAGCTTGTCCCATCACCAAATTTACCCCCAATGACAGGATGTTCCTCAGGCCTGTTCCTGAAGTAGTCAAGGAACATGACAAGGTTTCTTCATTAAACAAAACAATAATAATTTTTATTAATGAACTTGCTCAGCAATGCTGGGAAATGATTGACTGACTGTTTAGCACTTCTCAGATGATGGAATTTGAGAGACTAACGATTGACGACAAACGCAAACTCATTTTAGCACAAATTCACTTTGGCCTTTTCCTTTGGTAAGCTCATGCGCTGGTAAATATGTGGTATTATGGAGGCCATATTTGTCATCAATCGCTCCACATTATGGTCCCTCTGGTTGTTTGATTGTGGGGTTTTTCTCTTTTTTCTACTTTTTTCCTTCGTTTTAGTTTTTATGGACATGTTGAGACTACCCGAGTGTTGCTGCCAAAGGGTGGGTCTGTAGCTTAGGACCTTACTGCCTCTTACTTCGAGGCAATGAGACTTTCAAATTTTTTTTTTTTTTTTTTTTTTTTTTTGTAGCTAAAGGTCATAAATGCTGTTCCACAACTTTATAGTTGAGGAAATAAAAGACAATAGTTCTGTGCTGCGTGGCGGCTCCTTTAGAATGAATGAATGTTGGCACTGTAAAGCAAGTTATATAGATAATATTAGGGTAGGTTCCATATAGTAATTGAAATCCATATTGTTTGGGAACTTCCCTTACTGACTGGTAGAATTTCATTTATTTATGTAGGTTTCGATACTGACTGGATGAATCTCATTTTGTATTGAGAGGATTCCACATCTTTTCGGTGTATTTCGTGTTATTCAGGTTTCATATCGATGGTATGGGTTCCATTTCGCTAAGATAAATTCCTTACTGATTATATAGATTTCACTTTGTTTAGGTATTGATTTGGTGGATTCAGTTTTGTTAAGTCGGTTCCATAAAGAATTTGCTAAATCCCATATGGATAGTTATAATCCATATTGAATGGGTGGATTCGTTTGATATTTGTGTATGTTCTGCAGTATTAAGTGGATTGCACAGTGCTTCCTGTGGACTTCGTAATGTTTAAATAGTTTTCATATTGATTGGGGACCATATTTATCATTCATGAATTGTTCCATATTGATTGAGTGTATTCCATATTGCTCCGGAATGCATTCAGGTTGGTTTGGTACTGGTTCCATTCTTAGCTTTCTGTAAAAGAAGAAAAGGAATGAGAAGGCTGTTTGTCCGTCCGCCCTTTTCCTGTCCACCCTCAGATCTCAAACACCACTGAGGCTAGAGGGCTGCAAATTAGTATGTTGATCATCCACCCTCCAGTCATGTAACATCCCAAATTGCTGCCCTCTAGCCTCAGTAGCTTTTAGTTTTTAAAGGTTAAAGTTGGATATGATCTTATGTCTGGCGCTGCTATTGGTGCCAACCACACATACCACCACCAGGCCATGGCTGAAAGTTTCATGGGCCGTGGCTGATAGTTTTATACAGAAGGATATGCTGTACAGAAAACTATTGCGCCAAGGTCACCTGGGCATATTTTTTTCTTGTTTTACGTGGATACGATACAGTTAAAATTCCGTATGG
Organism: Macrobrachium nipponense; assembly: GCF_015104395.2. Taxonomy (NCBI): domain Eukaryota; kingdom Metazoa; phylum Arthropoda; class Malacostraca; order Decapoda; family Palaemonidae; genus Macrobrachium; species Macrobrachium nipponense. The sequence continues at coordinate 76,744,543 of NC_087208.1, read as the reverse complement.
TTTCAGGTGGGTTCCGTGTTGTTTTCATTCCCTGGAAGGGAAAAGTGTAATTATGCGGATTAATACTTTACCATTTAGGGATTGATTAGTCATGGTAAGATCTTGTGATAGAATTATGTGTGCGGATGTGTTGAATCTGACTCATAAAAAAGAATTGCAGAATCCTTTTGTTATATTAAAGCTTTAGATCTGGTCTTTTGTCACAACGGAGGTACATATTTATGTTTTAAGAGGTCAACATTCTTGTAACAGAAAAATTTAGGAGAGCATTTCTTTTTGTTCCAGCGTAACACCGAGAGGAACCCCTTGTTGGGGAAAACTTATGCCAAATATTGCTGTATAACAACAATCACTTATCTTTATTGCCTTACTGAAGTGTTAAACTAAAGTGAGGGTATTTGCCACGGAGAGGTGGAATTAAACTTCCTACAGATTTTTTTAGACAGAATGACCCATTGTAGTGTCGAGGTTAAAAATGATATTGATGTCTGTGAATTAGAATGAGAATAAGCGATGCATTCTTATGCATTGCTTAGGTTAGGAGATGCGCTTCAGGTAGATGATTACATGTATGAACTAACTTTAAAATCTAGGAATGCTTGATGACAATGATTAGTAATTAAATAGCATTGAAACAGAATTGTTCATAGTTGCATTGAAGCTGACTAATGAAAAGTTTGGAGTAGGCGTATAGAACGTATTGCTAGAACGATGTATTACCTGTGATGTTGACCTGTTCTTACGAAAGTGTAAAGAGATTTGAGTCACAATAGAATTCCACTCTCTGTGCAGTTCAAACTAATCTGAGGTCCAGTCATTCAACAGGGAACGGAAGTAAATGTAATTCAAGCCATTTCTTAAATGTTTGAGTATTTACATTATCTCTTGAAACAATTATTTTTTTTGTCTTTGTGGATGAATGCAAAATTTATGCTCACAGCATTTTCACCATGAGGTAGTAATTTTTGTCTTTGTTTATTTGGTTTTTCATTCTTCATTGTGAGCATTTATTTTTGTTTCTCGCTTGTTATTTTTGTGAGTGAATCATTTATTCGTGTTGATATTCCTTTGAAAAAAGATTGTAGTGTGAAAACCCATTAGTGTCATTACAAGTCCTTGGTTGGTCTTTAAGTATTAAGCAGCCCTTGAGATTTTAAACTTACTCAAAGAACGAAAATATAGTGGTAGTAAAAATACTGCATTTTTGCTACCGCCGATCTCTAGAGTCTTAAGTAGATAAAAAGGCTCCATTTTCGAGGACCAACGAGAAAATTCCTTCATTGGGAGGTAGAGAGTGAAAGAATAGGTGTTCATAGGTTTTGTTGGGTAATGTCAAGAATTGTAGAACCCATAACAAACATATGAAATTACTTATTGAATCAATTGATTTATTGTTACCTAACACAATAGTTGGGGGAAGTGCTGCCTCGGGGATTTGTAAAGACGCTAATTGTAAAAGTATTAGACACTCCTCACCTGGTCAGGTAGCGTGCCAGGCCAACAGTCCGTCATTATATACATATATACATATATATATATATATATATATATATATATATATATATATATATATATATTGTTACGAAGTGCCAAGTATCTGGTTACTACACTTACCATTCATTTAATGTTACCTCACAAAAGCCAGACACCTGAACCCTCATAACACATTTAAACGACTGAATACTCTAAAGGCAACAGTGATCCCTTAACACTTACCAGTATTGCAGAAAATCAGACTAAGTTCATCAAAACAGGTGTGAGGTAATCTTGTAAGTAATTAAATTAATCAAAGGGAGGGCATCACTCCATCAACAACTTTCAAACTCTAAGTATTTCCCTGATTTCAGAAGTCTAAGTGCTTCCCTGGTTTTAAGTCACTTCAATTAAATTGAAGGAAAGCAAATCAATTACCACTCTATGTCTCTACCTATCATAAATATAGTCATAATCAAATATAATTATACTGGTGTAAGATAAAGAAAACACTTATAAAAATTTTAAATACAAAAATTTATTATTAAATTCAAAATTTATAAGTGAAATTCACAATATCAGGGAAAATTACTGTTACTTGAAAACAAGTAAAGTTTAATTAATTCTTGAATCAAATTAAGTAAAACAATTAAATCAAATTAATTTATCAACAAAATTCAAGAAATTATTTCAATCAAAATTCAAAAGTGTTAGACAATAATTGAAAATTTGAAATTATTTCACAAGTGCTAAACAACAATAAAACTTGAAAAGAATTCTAAGTAAATGCAAATCAATTCACAAGTGTTAAATTTAATTAAATGTGCAATGATAAAGCAATGAAAATAACTAAGTCAATTAAATTGTGAATGCAAATGAAAATATAAAATAAAAAGACACACTTCAATAAGAAAATGAACAAGTGCACAAACAATGGAACAATCACAAACACAAAAAAAATCAGCAATGTGCAAAAGTGTAAATGTTTTCACTCAAAAACACTGTAACCAACAGTTTTTACCAAACCTTCGTAAACATCTGTTATCAGTTAACCACACTTTCTATCCATTGTTAGTTAAACACAATTCCTATCCGTTATTAGTTATTAGTTAACCAAACACTTCTCTGATTAACTGTTAGTTATTAGTTAAACACAGTTCCTAACCGTTATTAGTTGCAACTAATAAAAATATAACACTTTACCTTTTTGGTATACCAACTTCTTTCTCTGCTGCAGTCTTGTCTTACACAATTTCACAAAAACCAGGCGCCGTTACGAAATAATGTCTGTTCAGATTCCACAAAAGAAACTAAATAACACTAAATAAATTTTAAGAAATATCAAATATGAAATTCTAAAACGTTACGAGTGACCAATTTACGTTACGTTAATATAATCTCGATGTCGAGGGAGAGAGAGAGAGAGAGAGAGAGGGAGATTTAACTGCCTCGAGGTTCTTTGATCGAATGAAATCTCTTCCTTTTTGGAAACTGGGCTAGGCAGATGATACAAAATGTTCTTGGCACGAAAGCTTCTCGAATCTTCGAAACTGATGCAATCTCACATACAAAATGTGCAATTCCCACATGGGACTTGACAAAGACATACACGCACAAGACGAGTCTGTTAAAAAAAAGAAAGACGTACCCGATCGAAACGGAGTCTAAGCGATAATTAAGATTGACATGTTTTGATAACAACGCAAAATTCGAGCTCGCTCGCTATCAAACGCGCTGACAGAGTAGAGAAGCAAACGGATCTCGCAGACCCTCTAATCTCGCACTGTTGACATAAAAGTTAAACATTCGTAGCTTTGAAAAGACAAAGTAAAAATCTTCTCTCTCTTTACGTTATATATATATTCTTTTACATTAAGTAATGCGAAATCTGAACACACATTTAACAACATCCTATTCTAAGCTATCTAGGAATCTGAAAAAATGTTGCATAATCTTACATGACATTTCAGAGAGGGGAAACATGCATTTTAAAAGTAGCAATATATAATATACCTCCCCCCAGAAGATTTTTTATCACGGTGTTGAATCCAACGATTCGCAACGAGATAAATAATCAGCAACTACATTGTTTTTGCCACTAATGTGCTGCACTCTTAAGTTATACTGTTGCAGACATAAAGACCACCTGGTCAGTCTTTGATTATGATTTTTCATTTTCTGGATAAATGATAGTGGATTGTGATCAGACAACACTAAAATTTCTTCATTCCTAGGTCTGTTCACATACACTTCAAATTTTTTCAATGCGGTGATTAAGGCTAAAGTTTCCTTCTCGATTGTCGAATATACTTTCTTATGTTTTTTCAGTTTTGTAGACATGAAGCAGACAGGATGGTAGATATTATTTTCATCTTCTTGAAGTAGAACAGCTCCAACACCACAGTCTGACGCATCAACTTGTATCACAAATTTCTTGTCGAAGTCTGGAGCTTGAAGTACTGGTCTTGAAGTTAAAATGGCTTTTACCTTCTCAAAGGATTCTTGACACTCTGGAGTCCAAATTAACTTGGCTTTGGGACTAGTCAAGTCTGTCAAGGGAGCTACTACGGCTGAGAAATTTGGGCAAAAACGACGATAGAATCCAGCCATCCCCAAAAATCTCTGTAGCTGTTTCCTAGTAGTAGGTGGGGTAGCCTTACGGATACCTTCTACATTAGCATTTACTGGAGCAAGAAGGCCTTTCCCAACTTCAAACCCAAGATACTGTACAGTTGCCTTTCCAAACTCACTCTTCTCTAGGTTGACTGTTAATCCTGCTTCTTGTAGTTTCTTGAAAACTTTCCTCAGAATCTTCAGATGTTTTTCCCACGTTGTAGAGTAAATCACGATGTCATCTAGGTATACACCTACTCCTTCTATTGATCCTAGCAGTTGATCCATCACTCGTTGAAATGTTGCGGGTGCATTCATAAGACCAAACGGCAGAACAGTATACTGATACAGTCCAAATGGAGTAATAAAAGCTGACAGCAACTTCGCATTCTCATCTAAGGGAATTTGATAATATCCTTTCAACAAGTCTATCTTGGAAACAAACTTGGCTTGCCCAATATTATCAAGTAACTGATCTATAAGAGGCAAAGGATAATTATCAGCCACACTGATAGAATTCAGCTTTCTATAATCAGTACACATCCTAAATGAACCATCTGGTTTCTTCACTAACACACATGGAGAACTAAAGTGACTTGAACTGGGTTCTGCTAATCCATGTTGCAGCAAATACTCAACTTCCTTCTTCAAAACATCTCGATGATACGGTGATAAGCGATAAGCTCTTTGTTTGAAAGGTCTTCCATCTTCTTGAATCTTGATTTCATGCTTGGTCAGATCAGTACGTCTAGGCACATCTGAAAAAAATTCTGGAAAACTTCTAATTACGTCACTTAAGTCTTACTTGTCAACACTCAGATGTTTCAGTTTATCCTCCAAATTTTCCAAAATTGAAGAATTATTCATCTTGCTTGCAGTTCCCAATTCGTACCCATCATCGTCTTCTGTAGATAAAGTTGTCTGTGTTACTGACACAGTTTCAGTTTTAGTTTCTGAGAAATAAGGTTTCAAGAGGTTCACATGTATCTTCCTTTGTTTTCTTCTTCTTTCTGGTGTTTCAATCACATAAGTTCTATCACTTAACTTCTGAATTATCTTGTAAGAACCTTGAAATTTATTAGTGAGGGGAAATCTCTTGACAGGTAAGAACACTAACACTTGTTGACCAACACTAAAACTTCTTAGCTTAGCCTTAGCATCAAATCTCCGTTTCATTTTCTCTTGACTCATTTTCAAGTTTTCTAAAGAGAATCTTCTAATCTCTTTCAACCTTTTCCTTAAGTTCTTCACATACTCTCCTTGACTTTCCTCTTGATTTTCTTCCCAATTTTCTGCAAGAATCTTCAACGGTCCTCTAACTTTTCTTCCTAAAATCATCTCATTAGGTGAACATCCCATACTTTCTTGGTAAGCATTCCTAATTTCAAACAACATTAATGGTAAACCAACATCCCATTCTCTTCCTGACTCAGAACAATACTTTGTCAGCATACTTTTCAATGTCTGGTGGAACCTTTCTAAGGCACCTTGAGTTTCTGGATGATAGGCAGTGGATAACTGTTGTTTCACTCCTAACAAATTCATCACTCCCGGAATAACTTCGAAGTAAAGTTTGTTCCTCTGTCACTTTGTACTATTTCTGGTATACCAAACTTTGAGAAAAACTCCACAAGTTTTTCAGCAACTATCTTGGCAGATATGTTTCTAATAGGGATTGCTTCTGGATACCTTGTCACAGGACACATTAATGTCAACAAATACTCATTTCCTTTCTTTGTCTTCGGCAATGGTCCAACCATGTCTATAATCACTTTGCTAAAGGGTTCTCAACTAACTTCTATAGGTTGTAGGGGGGCTTTCTTGATGGTTTCATTTGGTTTTCCAGCTATCTGGCAGGTATGACACTCACGACAAAACCTGCTAACATCTCTGTGAAGTCCAGGCCAGAAAAAATATTTCATGATCTTCTCCACAGTCTTCCTGATTCCCATATGTCCAGACTCATGAGCTACTGCAACCACTTGCTTTCTCAATGGATATGGAATCAAAATATGATGATATTCGCCCCATACAGCATCTCCTGGTATATCTGTAGGTCTATACTTCCTCATCAGCATACCTTCCTTCAGATAGTAACAGGTAGGAGTTTGTTGCATCTCTTCTCGATCAACAACTCTGAAGAACAAATCAGTTAACGATGCATCCTTCTTCTGCAAGTTCACCAGCTTCTCTCTTGTCACTTGACCAACTTCAAGGGTTGAATTCTCAATATCTGCGAACTCAGCTACTGTAGTTTCACTACTGTCTTCAGTAACACTTTGACTACTCGGAGTCTCTTCAGGAACATCAGGTTCTTCTTCTTCGTCGTCGTCGTGTTCTTCATCTTCTTGGGAAATCTCTTCTGGGTCAGCACTATGGGAAACTTCACTTTCCTGGAATAATTCTTCTAAGCACAAAGATCCTTCACTTGATCCTTCTTGGGTGTGTAAATCCTCAGTTTCTTCACTTACAGTCGTAGTCCTCTTCATACTTCTGGTAGTTACACAACTAGGAAACAGGTGGGGGTTATTCTTCTCCAACTCTACTGTAGGACTAATCCTCAATGGTTTGTCTGTCACTACAGGACAAGGAATAAATGGCACACCACCAACTTCATTCTCCAACAGAACATGTATACCTTCCACAGCTAGTGAGTCCTTTACAGCAAAATCAACATTCCCTGTCACCAATTCACATGACAGGTGTAAGCGGCATATAGGAGTTACTTCCTCTCCTCCTATACCCTTCAAAATAATTGAATCTCCTGTGAGACTCTTTTCCAACTGAGGGTGAGAACCACGTACTACGACACTATGGTTACTCCCTGTATCACGTAATATCTTGACTGGTACCTGCATACTTCCTTCTTGAGTTGACAGCATACCTTCATAGATATATGGCTTAAAAGACTCCACACTGCTTAGCCACTCACTGCTTGAGGTAACATTTCCACTGGTTGCTAAATATTCAGCTGTTTTTTTTAGTTTCATTCTTTCTCTGGAGTCTGATTCTTTCCCACACTGCTCTTCGTAGTTTGTTTCACCTGGTCACCTTTTACAACTTGACCAACTGGCTTTGACTGCTGTTGATTCCGGTAACACTCTTGACTGTAGTGTCCTACTCTTCCACACTTGAAACAGACAACATTAGGTTTCTGTAACTGTCTTGAAAAACTGGATGAGGATTTCACATTAGTTTGCTGAGGTGTATTACCTTGAGTACTCTTGGTATTATCACTTGAAGGTTTCCCATTAAATTTTTTGTTCCTGTTTATTTGGAAAGACTTAAAACCTGGGCGTTGTTGACTCTGGTACTTGACATTGTAATTACGCTTACTACTGATTATATTGTAATCTTCACTGAGTGTGGCAGCTTTGTCAAGTTTCTTCACTTCTCTCTCTCTTAAATTGGCTCTTATATGTTCTGGAATTCCCTTAAGATACTGTTCAAGAACAAGTAACTCTTCTAACTCATCAAAAGTTTTAACTTTAGCAGCTTCTACCCAACGTTTGAAACACCTTCTCACTTTGTAAGCATAATCTAAGAATGTTCCCTTCTCATCTTTTCTTAAATTTCTGAATCTCTCATTGTAGTACTCTGGGGTCATCTGGTAAACTTGTAGCGCACTGTGTTAAGTACCTTGTGGTCTTTACACTGATCAGCTGTTAAAGCTAGATAAGCACTTCTCCCTTTACCAATTAAGACACTTTGTAGCAAAACTGACCATTTATCCTCTGGCCATCCCATACCTGAAGCCACTTTCTCAAAGTGATCAAAAAACTCATCTGGAGCTTCTTCAGTAAACTTAGGGATTAACTTCTGTACTCTCACTACATCAAATATAGGGTCTTGATTACCTTGGTTAGGGTTAGACGGTATTACAGGTAATGTGGATCTAGCTCTTATCAATTCCATTTCCCTTTCATGTCTTGCGATTTCTCTTTCCTCTTCTGCTGCTTTTTCTTCTTCTCTTTCTCTTCTTTCTTGTTTTTCCCTGTCTATTCTTTCTCTTTCAGCTTGCATTCTCTCTCTTTCAGCAAGCATTTTTAGCTTAATCAAATTCTCTTCTGCTTCAATGCGTCTAAGCTCTAACTCTGCATCACTTTTCTCTTTCTTTTCTGCTTGCTTATTTATGAGATCAGCACGTGCTACATTCAGCAACTCTTGAGCCAATTCTAACTCATCTTCATCAGTTATTCTACCAGAGTTTATCAATGATTCCATAGCAATACATCTTATTTGTGCCTTTACCATACTAGTAGACACATAACCACCACATGCCTCTGTTAAAGCGCTCCACTGTGCTCTAGACAGAGTGGTTTCAGACAAAACTTGAATAGAAGGGGCAGCTAAAAATTCCTGAACATTGAACTGAGCCATTTTCCTCTAAGTTATCAACTTACAATTCAATACAATAAATGCAAAACAAAATTATATGGTCACTCTCCTAACAAAATATATCCCTAACACCACCAGTATATTCTAGAGTGATAATGAAATCTGCTATCCCGGGTCTCTGGGCACCATTAAATAATGTTACGAAGTGCCAAGTATCTGGTTACTACACTTACCATTCATTTAATGTTACCTCACAAAAGCCAGACACCTGAACCCTCATAACACGTGTAAACGACTGAATACTCTAAAGGCAACAGTGATCCCTTAACACTTACCAGTATTGCAGAAAATCAGACTAAGTTCATCAAAACAGGTGTGAGGTAATCTTGTAGTAATTAAATTAATCAAAGGGCATCACTCCATCAACAACTTTCAAACTCTAAGTATTTCCCTGATTTCAGAAGTCTAAGTGCTTCCCTGGTTCTAAGTCACTTCAATTAAATTGAAGGAAAGCAAATCAATTACCACTCTATGTCTCTACCTATCAAATATAGTCATAATCAAAAATATAATTATACTGGGGTGTAAGATAAAGAAAACACTTATAAAAATTTTAAATACAAAAATTTATTATTAAATTCAAAATTTATAAGTGAAATTCACAATATCAGGGAAAATTACTGTTACTTGAAAACAAAGTAAAGTTTAACTAATTCTTGAATCAAATTAAGTAAAATTAAATCAAAATTAATTTATCACAAAATTCAAGAAAATTAATTCAATCAAAATTCAAAAGTGTTAGGCAATAATTGAAAATTTGAAATTAATTCACAAGTGCTAAACAACAATAAAACTTGAAAAGAATTCTAAGTAAATGCAAATCAATTCACAAGTGTTAAATTTAATTAAATGTGCAAATGATAAAGCAATTTTGAAAAAAATAAACTAAGTCAATTAAATTGTGAATGCAAATGAAAATATAAAATAAAAAGACACACTTCAATAAGAAAATGAACAAGTGCACAAACAATGGAACAATCACAAACACAAAAAAAATCAGCAATGTGCAAAAGTGTAAATGTTTTCACTCAAAAACACTGTAACCAACAGTTTTTACCAAACCTTCGTAAACATCTGTTATCAGTTAACCACACTTTCTATCCATTATTAGTTAAACACAATTCCTATCCGTTATTAGTTATTAGTTAACCAAACACTTCTCTGATTAACTGTTAGTTATTAGTTAAACACAGTTCCTAACCGTTATTAGTTGCAACTAATAAAAATATAAACACTTTACCTTTCTTGGCGATACCAACTTCTTTCTCTGCTGCAGTCCTTGTCTTACACAATTTCACAAAAACCAGGCGCCGTTACGAAATAATGTCTGTTCAGATTCCACAAAAGAAACTAAATAACACTAAATAAATTCTAAGAAATATCAAACATGAAATTCTAAAACGTTACGAGTGACCAATTTACATTACGTTAATATAATCTCGATGTCGAGGGAGAGAGAGAGAGAGAGAGAGGGAGATTTAACTGCCTCGAGGTTCTATAATCGAATGAAATCTCTTCCTTTTTGGAAACTGGGCTAGGCAGATGATACAAAATGTTCTTGGCACGAAAGCTTCTCGAATCTTCGAAACTGATGCAATCTCACATACAAAATGTGCAATTCCCACGTGGGACTTGACAAAGACATACACGTACAAGACGAGTCTGTTAAAAAAAAGAAAGACGTACCCGATCGAAACGGAGTCTAAGCGATAATTAAGATTGACATGTTTTGATAACAACGCAAAATTCGAGCTCGCTCGCTATCAAACGCGCTGACAGAGTAGGGAAGCAAACGGATCTCGCAGACCCTCTAATCTCACACTGTTGACATAAAAGTTAAACATTCGTAGCTTTGAAAAGACAAAGTAAAAATCTTCTCTCTCTTTACATTATATATATATTCTTTTACATTAAGTAATGCGAAATCTGAACACACATTTAACAACATCCTATTCTAAGCTATCTAGGAATCTGAAAAAATGTTGCATAATCTTACATGACATTTCAGAGAGGGGAAACATGCATTTTAAAAAGTAGCAATATATAAATAATAATCTATAATATATATATATATATATAAATATATATATATATATATATGTGTGTGTGTTTGTGTGTGTGTGTGTGTGTGTGTGTGTGTGTGTGTGTTCAAAGCTGACCTCATATATAGCCCAGACCCAATAGATGCAAGGAATAGAGACCGATAGAAGAGAGTGGTAGTGGTACACCCATCACATGAGGAACAATTTAATTGATGTCATGGCCGCATTGTGATGAGGCGTGCATTTGCCACTTAGGGTTGCATTTTTTATTAATAGTGTATATTGTATTTCCATTACATGCTGCTGTGTTTGGTTGTATTTTTCACTCTTTTCATTATCTTTTATTCTTCTCTGAAGAATGCACCAAAACCAGGCGGTACTATCTCCTTGGGGGAGACATCTCCTCCTCTTCCTCTTCACGCCGTCACTAATGGTTTCTTCAGTGGCTGACTCGGATTGTAAGTTTATACCCTTCTGTATTTCTTTAGGAAGACATTTATTGAAGTTCTGATTGGTAGAAACTTGCACTTCTCGTTGAAAAGGCTTTTCAAAATCCAAACGGTTTCAATGTTTCAGTGAACGTCACACAGTTAATCAGTTTCTCAGTGCTCAGAACAGTGAGAGAGTTGAAACAATTAAGTTGTTTGGTAGAATCTGACAGCCTCCAATTCGTAAAAAAAAGCAAGACAAAAACGCGTTTTTAGAAATGTTTCTTAGAATTCCTTTATTTAAACTTAGCTACCAAAGATTCACATTATTCAAATGGTTGTGATGTCATTATGAATGAAGAATAGAAAATGAAATAGTTACTATAAACTGATGTCTGATAAACTCACCAAAAGAAAAATTATTGGAATTTTTTTAAAGGGATCTATGCTGATGAGAATATTACCGACCGCGTCCAAGTCTTCGATCTCTACCCAGGGGACAATGTCAACTCATCGGCCATAGTGAGTATCAAAGAAGTCATTCCCTTTCCTAGTATAAAACTGACCTTAGAGGTCTTAGTTTGCTCTCGCTTTTTCTGGATAACAGAATTGATGA
>NC_087208.1:76730021-76732473 GCF_015104395.2 Macrobrachium nipponense | reverse complement strand
CAGAATTGATGATATTAGATAATGGCAAACATTTGATAGACTAAAAAGTTACTAGAAGGGAATAAATTGGCAAATGAAACCATTCGGGGATTAATTTGAGAACAATCTAAGGAGAAACTTATCTAGCTTTAAATTTGTCAAATTGAGTCAGCTAGGGATCACTGTTAGTGTAAGATCAGCTTGATGTTCATACAAAGATACCGATGCGGTTTTAGTGCAGCAGGACCCCTGATACCCAACTCTCTGACAAGAGGGGGGGCGGGGTTTAGGGATCCACTGCAGAGAGAGTATGCCCTTTATGCCTGCGCTGTCTGCTGTGGATCCAACTGAACATTGGGACCTTTAACTCCTTTACTCCTCCTTTTATAAATTTTCCCCCTTCCCTTCTTCTTCTTTTGTTGACGACCTTGGCATGGTTTTGGACTATTGAATTGACTATTAACTTGATGGAGGGTGGAGTTGGATGGCATGCTTCTCCACCCGTAAAACTAGAGTACCTGCCGTGGTCGAGCAAGGGGAAATTTTTAAGTCAAGCCATTCCCATAGTGCTGGGCCCGATCTCAACGGACTGACGACCCTTAAGGCACTGGGTATGGAGTATATCCAGGTGAGGGACCCAAGGCAGGTACCACTATGTGTGTAACGGTATTGCCCCTCCCACAGTTGGGGCTCCTTGGTGAGAGGGACCTCATCCTGGACGAAACATACTATTTTAATATGGAGAAAAAAAAACTAACTTCTCACGGACTTCTGGCATGGCAATGGACTGTTCTCAGGATAACTCAAATAATGAAAATCAGAGTGGTATTAAAACATTATTACCATACAGTAAGCCCAAAAAAAGTAGATATCGCCAGGACCCAACATTGATTCACTTTGATTCTCTCTTTGGGGAGTCAAACTGGTCAAGGCTTTTGAACTTACAAGCAGACGAAAACAAATCTCTATTAAAATTAGAATATTACTTATTGAATCGATGCCCATCGCAAGAGATGAGCATAAGACGAATTAAAAAAAAAGGGAATGGTTGGTTGAAACAACAACCAAAAACCAATCAGAAAATTATCAGAGTATCAAAAATATAGATAACATAAATATAAATGTCACAAGGCATGATACCATGAACAGTGTGCAAGGCACAGTAGTAGTACCAAATCTAGATGATGAAACTCTAGACAAATTAATACTATTAGATTCATTAAAGAAAAGATATAATAACGTTGAAGACTGTGAAATATATGAGGTCCCAAGCAGGAAAGACAAAAATAAAACTATCAAAATAGCCAAGATAAAGTTCAGTGGCCAAACCTTGCCCTTGAAAATTAAAATGCTGCGATTAAGACCCTATGTTCCTAAACCTGTGCAATGCAAGAACTGTTGCAAATATGGCCATACAACCGTTAAGTGCAGAAATATCCATAGATGTGCCTTTTGCAGCTCGCAGGACCATAAAACATGCTGGGACTGTGGCCAACCCAAATGCATAAATTGTGGACTAGAACATCATGCTAGATCTAAATTGTGTACGTTCTATATCTACAATACAGAACTTGAATGACTACAAGAACGAACTGGAATGTCGATAAGAGAAGCAGTTAGAACTGAAAGTGAGAGGATTAAATGACCCAGTTAAGAAATTTAGGTATGCAGATTCCTCAAAGTCAAGCAATACCAGGACTGAAACAAATGACAATAGAAATAAAGAAATTCCACCACAAAACATACACGATGAAAAGAACTCTTCAGAGGAAATTTCAGACATATGTAACATTACCACTGTGGAAAATCGATTTACCTCTTTATCGGTAATTGAAATGGATAATGACATAGAGGAAGACAAAGAAGAATTAAAATCACAAGAATGTGAAAAAACATAACACTACTCGGAAGAGGCAACTGGATAAGACCCCACCTAATTTCACCAAACAAGTCTGTAAAAAGATAAATAACCCACTGATCTCTCCAAAAGCTAAAATTCAGAAACAGAACACTAAATCAGATATTCCACTGTCTCCCATAGTAACAATAGTACCTCTAGGAGCAGAATCACAAAATTCAGATGAAATGGAAAACCAAATTACAGATGGCTACGGTGAACGCAAAGAAATTCACCCATCACCAATTATAGGCGCCACAGGAAAAACCAAGGAAAAACAACAAACTGATAAACACGAAGATACATGCGGTTGTAGTAAATGCTTAATAGCAATGTGCCACAAAAATAAGACTTGAACCGAAGACAGCCTAACCAACACCAGAAGAAATTTCATGAGGAATAGGAATAAGGAAAAAACAAAACAAGCATCAAATCTCATGAAGAAGGTTGTATGTGTATTGAACACTTAGAATATTACAAAGAGAAACACATCAGTGTTGTAGATAATATTCTAAAGAAAATCAAAATGGAAAAATTAAATCAAGATAGTAAAAAAGTAACAGTTAACGAAAGTAA
>NC_087208.1:76695021-76720021 GCF_015104395.2 Macrobrachium nipponense | reverse complement strand
AAAATAATTTTTCATTAAATGTTTCATAATATTTTTCTTCATTACCCTTTCATATACTTTCATAATACGTGATGACAGACTCACAGACCTATAATTACTTGCTTCTAGTCTTGATCCACTTTTGAAAGTAGGGGTAATATATGCTAATTTATGCTCATCATAAATCGTGCCTGTATCTACACTTTGTCTTAATTATATTGCGAGTGGCTTTGTGACAGAATGAACTACTTTCTTTAACAAAATGGTAGTGACACCATCTGGTCCAGCTGCTGATCCATTTTTAATTTCGTTAATAGCCTGCACAATATCGGCTTCATTAATATCTATGTCCGATAAATATTCACTATTTTCATCTCTTATTTCTGTATCATTATCTTCATTATCAATTCTAGGGGTAAATTCTCTCATATCTTTCTGCTAATATGTTGCATATTTCCTTTTTTTCATTCGTTAATCTTCCTTCATTTCTTAGAGGGCCTATTTCTATTCTTTTATTCATCTTTTTCACATATGTAGGATCTTTTCTTCCAAGTCCCGTTTTTCATTTTCTTTTGATTGTATAATCTTTTGTTCTGCATTTTCTATCTTACTTTTTAGTTCCATCACTTTCCATGCATTCTTTTCTTTTGCAAGATCATTTTCCCACTTTCTGATTTTCTGGAACAAGATCCTTTTGTCTCTTAGTATGCATGACTGATGTTTATTTTTCTTCTTCGGTATATATTTATCCACCATTTTCTCTAATATTTTATATAATATACCCGTATTTACCTGTATATCATCATTTATGAATATGTTTTCCCAATCTTTGTTTAATTCTTCATTTATTTCTGACCATTTTATAATCTTACTATAGAAATTGTATTTTCCATATTCTTCCCACTTTTTCATCTCATGCTTATCTCTGTTTTCCCTCTTTTTGGAACAGACTGTTAATTCTATGATATTATGGTCTGAGATACTCGTATTATGCACTATTATTCCTTTAACATAATTCACCTCATTCACAAATAATAGGTCTAAAGTATTATCCTTTCTTGTTGGCAGGTGATATATTTATTGAATGTTGTGTTCTAGTAGCATATCTAATAGCCTTTCGAATTGCCTCTTATCTCCAGCACTACTATTACTCTCTTTTTTATATAAATGTATAACAACAACCACAATCTCCTATTCATTCTTTCCAATCTACAAAAGGAAAGTTAGTCTCCGGATAGGAGTATAGTCCAGTCTTTGTGATTTCTATATATATCATCCAATTTTTCTATTATTGTGTCAAACTCCTTAGTATTAGGGGGTATATATATTACGATGTTCACTAATTTTACAGATTCCAATTTAACTGCCATTAATTCACATTCTGAGTTACTATATTTCTTTTATATTTTTCCTTGATTTATGTCTCTTCCATATATCGCAGTTCCCCCTTGATTCTTATTTTTTCTATCTGATCTATAAGTTTGGAACCCCTTTATTTGATCGTCATTTTTTCAGTTTGGGTTAATTCTTCTAAGAACTCTATTTTTCTTTTTTAGTTACTTGTAAGTAAACCCTGCGCATTCATCACTATGATGGCTTGTGTCCCCATCATTTAATATGGGCAATAATAAGGATTTTCCCATGTCTCTTTCCTGTTCTGGCATGTTGTTCTTTTCTTCATTTCCAGAAGTTCCGACATTTAAAAAATCCAACTTTTCCCATACATTTGATCTTCCATCTCCATATTTATTCTTTTTGTGTATGAATCTGCATTTATCTCCATATCTGCACCATCCCCTGTCATTGTATATACTGTGCTTTTTCCTTGCACTGTATCTGGGAGCTGATGCTTGAATTCTTGATGCTGACATTCCATAAGAGGCTCCAGTGTAAATAGGTGGACAAACATGCATAACTCGGGTGCACCATGCAGTCTTTTAAGGTGCTTTTGGGTACCACAAAAGGCACAGCTGCCAACACTTTGCAGACAGCTGTGCCATCAACATCAGGGTTTAGAAGAGGACAGTCCTTCATTAGAGCCAGAATAGGCCCTCAGCTGTCATCTTTCTCTAGAGGGATCAAGTTTCATCCTGGCACATTCATCCCTCTTTACAGAACTGGTAGAAAAGGAGGGAAGGTTCAAGGTTGCAGCAATAAGGTGCAGAGTGCTGGATTGTTCAGGTCCTTTGGGAAGGATACAGGGCCCCTTTCAAGGGGCATCCCCCTTCCCACCATCTCATAGGCCCATTTTCTTCACTTTATTCTCCCAGGACTCAAATCATCTCCCTTGGAAATGGAAGCATAAGAAATGTTGGAGAAACTTGCCATTGAAGTTGTAGATGACTGTTCTCCAGGTTTCCTTGTATAAAAAAATGTAACAGGAAGAGGTAGGCCAAATACTGTTTAGGATAGAAACCCCATGTTATGTGTTAACTTCCATAAGAGAGGTACTTTGTCTGTTGTGTGAAGATTAGGTCAGACTTCTCCCAATTTATTATGATACCAAATTGTAGCAAAATGCTATACGAGGATTTGGACTTCCAGGTTCTTGTTCATCCAGGCTCATATATATGCCTTCAATTTGTCTGCAGAAGAGTAATATACTTACTCAAGATATTGTGCTTTGGTCTGGAGACCTCCCCACAAGAGTTTGAGAGGGTGTTTACTCCAGTATCAGTTTAGCCTCACACACTGGGATACACCTGTTGTAGTACCTTGTTGACTGCTGATAATGTGGCTTCAAAGCAGGAAATAATGAGGGACAGGGATTATCTAGCGTTTTGGATCGTAATAAATTGGAAGAAGTCAGACCTAATCTTCACACAACAAATGAAGTACCTAGGTATGATGTTACACAGGTTAGCAGCTAGGGTTTAACCAGCAGATGCTTATATTGCCAAGGTCAAGGAGATATTGTCAAAATTCCTGGCCCATTGAGAATGACCAGCTCAATGTGGGAAAATTCACCTTAGGCACAAGTCATCTTAAAAAAAAATCATGTTTACCTTAACTTGTGCTCAATGCAGTGGTGCTTTAAAAAGGAAGGCCATACACAACCAGTCCCCCTGACACTGGATTCTTTAGAAGGAAGAGGTAAAAGTGTATCTTGTTCGGTGACTGTCTGACAATAACCTCCAGAGATGCTGCTGTTCTCAGACATGTTGGAGGCAGGGTAAGCAGTGAAGCTGATTGGTTTCTTGATTTTGGGTGTGTGTGAAACAAGGAGGACATATACCTGTAGGTCAACATACTCAAGATGATGGTGGTGAGGGGGCCTACTTGTAATGCAAGCATTTTAATAGGAGTTCATGTGACACGTAGTGGCTGTCATGACCAGCAACACGATTGTAGTGTCATACTTCAACAAGTAGGGAGAGGGATATAGCATTATGGAGCTGCTGGTAAAGTACATCTTGTGCCACCAGAATGGGATGCTAACCAACTCAGCCATCAAAGTCAAATGTTGGGAATGGATGGAGCCCTTTTAACCAGGCACAGCAAAAAGCTTGTTCAAAGTTTGCGAGACTCCATGGCTAAACAGAATACTGCCTATGTTCAGTTTGCTGATGAGGGAATCCTGGTCAGTGATGGAGGATGCTTTCCAATAGCTATGGGACAAGCCTGACAATTATGCTTTCCTCTTCTTCTTAAATCAGAGATCACTCTCCAGTCAAAGGATGACCCTGATAGCCCTGAAGTGGTCTCAAGCTGAATGGTACCCTGACCTGCTGTTGCTGCTTATGATGAGACTGAGGAACTGCTTCCATTGCCCACATGACTTAGCTGTGCAGGTACTCATCATGGATAGAGATTATCTGCCATCTCCTTGAGAAGATTTTCTCAAAGAGATCCAGAGCAGATGTTTGGATCAGTCAAAAAGTATAGAGGTGTTTATCAAGCATAGTGGCCAGTCTTTGCTGCTTGATGTCTTACCAGCATTATATCTACCTCAGCTATGAAAGACTCCTGTCAGTCTCTGCAATAAGGTTTACTGTTCTGCCTGTCTTTGATCTGAGGTGTGTGAATCTTTCAACTTTACCAAAGATCGCCATGCTTTCAAGGAGATGAAGCCCTGTATCAGGATTTTGCACTAGTTGAAGCCATGTTGAAGCCTCTGTTGAAGCCCCTGAGGAAAGCCTTGGACAGGGATATGATATTGAAGACCTTGTTTCTACTGGCACTGGCATTGGCAAAGTGATTAAGAGATTTATACGGCCACTCTTACATAATGCATTAGTTTAAGGGGTTGCATTCTCTCGTTTCCTTTTGTACTGGAATTTGTGTGTAGCAAAGACACCGAGCAGCCAGTTACCAATGAAGGATAAGAGTTGTTCTTGGTCCCCTCCCTTTGAAACTTTGTGGACAATGGTGAAGGCAAGATGCTTTGTATCCAGTGTGAACCCTACATCACTACATTCAGAGGACACAGCACCTCAAGCCAAGTGTTGTCTTTTTTGTGAGTATGGGCAGATTGAGATGTCAAAGAGTATGATCTCATTCTGGCTTCAGATAGTGATCTGACTGGCTTACATGTCAGACAGTTTGAACAAATTAAGTTCTCACCCAGGGTGAGAACTTAATGGGCTAAGGGACATTTCCCCTTCCATGGTATTCAAGAAGAGCTTTTGGGTGCAACAGATATTAATGGCAGATGTGTGGCACTGCCAGACTACTTGTGTGTCTTTCTAGTTATGGATGTCACCCACAAGTCCTTGGAAACCTATTTTACTGGTCCTGTGGTGTTGGTGGCTGAACACGAGAAATTGCCAAGCTCCTGTGGGAGAGAATAGCATCTTGCCTAATGTTTACAATGAAAATTGTTGGATGTAAGGTGTATGAGTGATCACTCTCCCTCCTTCTAGCTATTTATTACGCTCACAAGCACCATATTCTAGCTGGCCATGTCAGATGCAGATTAGTTACTTAACACAACTTCCTTTCCATGACCTATGAGTAGTTGTTGTATTGTTCCCAAGTCATGTCCTTATGGTACGATCCCACCTCTACCGCTTGACATTACCCTACTGCCAAAGAGAAACTGATGCTACAATGTAATGTGTGCTTGGGTATTTACTCAAGTCTACACACATAGTAGTTTGCAAAATTTTAAATCTTGTTTCCAAACTTCAGTTGGTCTTAGCTATGCAAGAACTATATCCATATAGACTTGGGTGTGTTATTTAGAACAAATCTAATTATCTTGAAAATATGCCATTTTTTTATTTAATATCATGAAAATATGCCATTTTTTGTTTACATTTCAGGTTAAGCTGCTTTTCAACGAGTCTTCAATACTGCCCCCTTGCACCGTCTGCTTCTGGATGTGTCCAGCATATTTCAATACCACTTCAATACCTTTCACTCTTGCCAGTCCAAACTTCGTTTTTTTATCTTGCCTGTAAGTTTTCCTAGATTATTGCATTTACACATGTCCTATTACTTTATTATCTAATTTGGCATGTACGTACTACAAAGCATTTACAAATAATTTGTTCATGATTCATGATAAGCATTTTTTTGGTTATGCAAAGTTTCTCTATATATATATATATATATATATATATATATATAATCTATATATAGTATATATACTATATATATATATATATATATATATATATATATATATATATAGATAGATATATATATCTTACTGATGGTGGATGGTGGTATGTCGATTTCATTAGCCAGTGTCCATGAGGAAAGCATTTTCTTGAGATATAGCCCATTTTGTTGGGGACAAGTCAACAGGCATGCAATTCATGAAAACTTTTACTTATTTTCAAAAGCAATTATAACTTACAATACCCCAAACGTATAAGACCCCAGTTCTTCACTAAAATGATAAATCACTGATTGGTAAAATGGGTCCTCCTGATGGACAAAATGAGGGTAAATAAAATCAGCCTTAAAGATAAAAGATAGATGATGAGGATATAGCCATCTGCACTTTAGTATCTCGTAGTAGCCATCTTGCTTGGTGAGACGTACCCGCGTGAAGTCAGATTAATCAACAGATATCACAAGTTTAACATACGACTAGAATTTGAGAAATATCTAGAAGTGTTCGTGAACTATCGGTGATAAGATTAGTGTGAAAATAGTAGGATAAAGCGTCTTCTAAGTTAGTTTAACAAGTGTAATACTGAAATCAGAACAAGATGGCAGTAAGTTCCAACTGCGGGAAAAGGTGGCGTAATTTAGCTTGCTTGGCAGATTCGCAATACGATGAGGTAGCAGGAAGGGAACTGGCATTTCCCTCATCTATGAAATCAGCAACAGTCCTAACCAAAAGATACAAAAGCATTCATAGATATATTAGAAGGATATAATCCTTCAAACTGGAACAAATCTAATGAAACATCTTGAAATAATTGAAGAAGTTCCAAATAAAATCCAAGTGGTCAAGAGACTCATAAAGAAAATATACATAAACCAACATATTCCGACAAAGAAAATGAATAAGGTGAATCTTGTGAATATCCTAATTGATGCATTAGGAAAAAGAATGCCAAAAGCATGCAACTGTGTAGGTTTGGTATAGCATAGTCAATCCACAAAACCTAATCAGAAAATGTCTGCATGCAACATTCCGACCAATCCACAGTGTGCTGAGGTAATGCAAGATTTGAGAAAAGATACAAGAATTTTTTGTTCAACATGTCTATCATGGATAGACAATGTTATTAAATCAAGATTGAATGTACAAATAGTTGAGGATGAAGAAGAAGAGGAAGAGGAAGAAGAAGAAGAAAAAGAAGAAAAGAAAGGAAAACGGAAGAGAAGTAAACAAAATGAAATGACAGAAAAAATAAGGAAAACAAAGAACAAGATAAAAGTATGGATGCAGAGATACTCATTGATACTACATATGAGGCAATAAAGCAAAGCATACCTAGAAGAATAATTACGATATGACAACAGAAAAGCAAATCCCGAAGAGGCTCTACCCAGATCTACACAATGACGGGAAAGAGGAAAAAAATAGACAAGAAAGACAAAATCTGCAACCTTTTGAAAAGAGGGAATTGCAGATTTGGAGAAAGATGTTACTACAAACATCCTAAGGTATGTCAAAACTATGAAATATATGGTAAATGTGCATACTTAGATGGCTATGGGGATGATTGCAGAGATCTGCATCCAAAAATATGTAAAAACCTAAAAGAAGGAAAGGATGTAAGTTCGACAAAAAATGCAAATATATGCACCCTGTAGCCATGAATCATAATCAAATAAATAACCAACCAAGTAATAAAATCCAAAATAAGAAAGAAACAAATAAAGAGAGAAATCAAGAATATCAGGTAAAAGAGAAAAGCAAACCACCAATGAGATATGCAGAGGTGTCCAGCAAAAAATTTCAAAGCATCAGCTCCGAAATTCTACTCAAGAGATAATAACTGTATTTATTATGCAAGAGGATATTGCAGAAACGGAGAAAATTGCAGATTCAGACACAAAATGAATAATTATGATGAAGGAGATCAAATATTATGGAAAAGTTGGATTTTTTAATGTCAGGCAAATTTCTGGAAATGAAAAAAAGAACAACATACCAAACAGGAAAGAGACATGGAAAATCCTTATTACTACCAATATTAAATGAAGGAGAAAACACGCAAACCATCATAGTGATGAATGCGCAGGGTTTAGTTACGAGTAACTCAAAAAGAAAAATAGAGTACTTAGAAGAACTAACCCAAAATGAAAAAAGAAAATAGATATATGAATATAAGTGAAACCTGGTATTCCCAGAGACTGGGAATGATGATCAAATAAAAGGGTTCCAAACTTATAGATCAGATAGAAAAAATAGGAATCAAGGGGGAACCGCAATATATGGGAAAGACAAAAAACTAAGGAAAAATATATGAGAAATATAGTAACTCAGAATGTGAACTAATAGCGGTAGAATTTGAATCTGAAAAATTGATGAACTAGTAATATATAGACCTCCTAATACTAAAGAGTTTGACTTAATAATTGAAAAATTGGATGATATATGTAGAAATCACAAGGACTGGACTATTCTCCTATCTGGTGACTTCAACTTTCCTTTCGTAGAATGGAAAGAACGAATAGGAGACTGTGGTTGTACTTATACATATAAAAAAGAGAGTAATAGTAGTGCAGAAGATAAGAGGCAATTTGAAAAGCTATTATATGCTACTAGAATACAACATTCAACAAATAAACCACCTGCCAACAAGAAAGGAAAATACTTTAGACCTAGTATTTGTGAACGAGATGAATTATGTTAAAGAAATAATAGTTTATAATGCGAGTATTTCAGATCATAATGTCATAGAATTAACAGTTCATTGCAAAGCAAGTGAAAATAGAGATAAGCAAGAAATGAAAAAGTGGGAAGGATATGGAAAATACAACTTCTACAGTAAAATATAAAATGGTCAGAAATTAATGAAGAATTAAACAAAGATTGGGATAATATTTTCGTAAGTGATGACATAAGGGTAAATACGGAGATATTATATAAAATATTGGAGAAAATAGTGGATAAATATATACCGAAGAAGAAAAGTAAACATCATTCATGCATACCAAGAGACAGAAGGATCTTGTTCCAGAAAATCAGAAAGTGGAAAAAAGGTCTTGCAAAAGAAAAAAATGCATGGAAAGTTATAGAACTAAAAAGTAAGATAGAAAATGCAGAACAAAAGATTATACAATCAAAAGAAAATGAAAAACGGGACTTGGAAGAAAAAACCCTATTAAATATCAAGCAAACCCCAAACTATTATACTCATATGCGAAGAAGATGAATAAAAGAAGAATAGAAATAGGCCCTGAGAATTGAAGGGAGATTAACGAATGAAAAAAAGGAAATTTGCAACATACTGGCAGAACGATATAAGAGAGAATTCACCCCTAGAATAGATAATGAAGATAATGATATAGAAGTAAGGGACGAAAATAGTGAATATTTAGCTGACATAGAAATTAATGAAGCTGATATTGTGCAGGCAATTAATTAAATTAAAAATGGAGCTGCTGCAGGGCCGGATGGAGTCCCTGCTATTTTGTTAAAGAAAGTAGTTCATTCTATCGCAAAGCCACTTGCAATATTATTAAGACAAAGTGTAGATACAGGCAAGATTTATGATGAGCACAAATTAGCATATATCACCCCTACTTTCAAAAGTGGATCAAGACTAGAGGCAAGTAATTATAAAGGCCTTGAGCTCTAACATCACATATTATGAAAGTGTATGAAAGGTAATGAAGAAAAAATATTATGAAACATTTAATAAAAAATAATTTGTTTAATATAGGACAACACGGTTTCGTACCCGGAAAAAGTACACAAACCCAACTGTTAGTCCACCGTGAGAACATATTCAAAAATATGAAAAGCGGAAATGAAACAGATGTGGTTTATCTAGACTTTGCAAAAGCTTTTGACAAAGTAGACCATAATATATTAGCAAAGAAAATTAGAAAAACACAATATCGTAGATAAAGTAGGAAGATGGTTAAAAGAATTTTTACACAACAGAAAACAGATAGTTATTGCAAACGATGAGAAATCGGATGAAACCAAGGTAATATCCGGTGTGCCACAAGGTACGGTGCTAGCTGCAATACTGTTTGTTATTATGATTGAAGACATAGACAGTAATGTTAAGGATTCGGTAGTGAGTAGTTTCGCTGATGACACAAGAATAAGTAGAGAAATTACTTGTGATGAAGATAGGAACGCTCTACAAAGAGACCTTAACAAAGTATATGATTGGGCAGAGGTAAATAGGATGGTATTTAACTCTGATAAATTTGAATCAATATGGAGACAGAGAAGGAAAGCTATATGCATATAGGGGACCTAATAATGAGACAATCACAAATAAGGAAGCAGTTAAAGACCTTGGTGTGATGATGAATAGGAACATGTTATGCAATGATCAAATAGCCATTTTGTTGGCAAAATGTAAAGCAAAAATGGGAATGTTGTTACGGCACTTCAAAACAAGAAAAGCTGAACACATGATTATGCTTTATAAAACATATGTTCGTAGTCCACTTGAATATTGCAATATGATATGGTACCCACACTATCAAAAGGATATTGCACAAATAGAGAGTGTACAAAGGTCCTTTACAGCTAGAATAGAAGAAGTTAAGGACCTAGACTACTGGGAAAGACTACAATCCTTAAAATTATATAGTCTAGAAAGGAAAGAGAACGCTACATGATAATTCAGGCATGGAAACCAGATAGAAAGGAATGAAAACAGAAAATATCATGGAACTAAAAATATCAGAAAGAGCAAGCAGAGGTAGATTAATAGTGCCCAAAACTATACCAGGAAAAATAAGGAAAGCACACAGAACATTAATCCACTACGCACCAGCATCGATAATGCAGCGTCTATTCAATGCGTTGCCAGCTCATCTGAGGAATATATCAGGAGTGAGCGTAGATGTGTTTAAGAATAAGCTCGACAAATATCTAAACTGCATCCCAGACCATCCAAGATTGGAAGATGCAAAATATACCGGAAGATGTACTAGCAACTCTCTGGTAGACATTAGAGGCGCCTCACACTGAGGGACCTGGGGCAACCCGAACGAAATGTAAGGTCTGTAAGGTAAGGTAAGAGTTGTCATTCCTGAAGTATTTTGCTACTGGTTGTTCATTAGTGATATACAGACAACCCCGTATTCGCGGACTTTTTTTTGGACCATATCTACCCGTTATTTGTGGGAAATTCGCCTATTCGCTGGTTTTCGAAGATAGATATTTACCAATTAGTGTATTTTGATGTTATTATCATGACTGCATACATTTTTATAATACAAAAATTATTTACTAATTTTCAGATATTAATATTGATTAATACTGTTTTAGTAAGTTTAATAAGATTCAATGATATAATAAAAATAATAATTCTCTCTCCTACAGAGATGTATGTTTTTTGTATGATAAATAAATTATTTACTAATTTTCGAATATTAATATTAATGTAAAGAGCAGTCAGTACATTAAAGGAAATACTATAGTGAATTAGTAAGATTTTACGTTTATAAATTAAAAAATTATGTAAGAATGAAGGAAATCCCAGTCTTCCTGCATCTTTCTTTCTAACTCCAAGTACCAAGAGATGAGGAGGTCAATATGTCAAGTGATGTGATAGGAGGGGAGGGAGTGTGTTGTTTTGCTCTCTCTCTCTCTCTCTCTCTCTCTCTCTCTCTCTCTCACACACACACACACACACACACACACACGTACCTACTGAGATGAAAGAATTTTTACAGTAGTACATGTCTAACAGGGAAAAATCTCTAATGAGGCCAAATGACACTCGTTTAAACAAATGGAAACAAAACATCCAACTGGAAACGTAGCCTACCTTTATTCTGTTGAATGCCATCACTGGAGTTGGCTGAAAATCGGTTTCAAACTAGGCTAATATAAACTCTCGTGGTTACGAAAATATACTTCTTATTTCCCAAAATTAGCTAACCTGAAAATGGAATAAAATTAATTAAACCTGACTCAAAAAGAAACTTTAAACTATCATATTCCTCTCAAAATCATACTTAAGAAAGTACCCCCTTTTCCCATAAGTGTCCAAACATTCATAGTTTATTAATAGTCAAAATTAGTCTAGAGTAACACCCATAGGTGACTTCAAATCCATCTGAAATGAAAAGACCAAAATCATGACAACATAAAGCATTAAAGTTCGTCAATAAAGAATGTGTGTCGCACCTCACTTCCCTTTCTCTAGAACTCAAGCAATTGTCACTCCACATGTTAACTTTTTTAAAGTTCACTTTACCTTGTCCGACAGACCTGCAACACCTCTTCTGGCACCTCTTCTGTGGCGTGTTCCATACTATCAATCGAATTTAGTGAGTCCCCCTTTGCAACTTTACCACAAGATTATATGTCATTTTCTGTTCATTACGAACACACACACACTCACTGATTGGCACACAAGAGCCATGCACGCTACATACATGAAACTCGTGATCTTCGAAGCGCATCACTGACCCCAATTGTGCGTCGGTAAGCTTTCCTGTTTGTTTGTTCATTTCAGCATCTTCTAGGAATCCAGCGTTTTGCATCTGTCTCCAGCCAGCAAGAGCTAAGGATATCAACCCGACTATTTAATATTATAGACTGTTGCTGGTGCCTTTAAGATGGCTCGGCCACCTCTATCTTTTGTGCATCCCTGTCACATACCACATTGGCTACTGGTATATACTAGTTCATAATATTTGCAAGATAGCTCCTATAACACATATTTCAACTATCGTTATAGCTACTATAACTGCAATCACTGGAACTGTGTAGTGTTTGTCAAAGAAGAATTCATCCCCATCATTATCCTCTAGCAGTGGAACCATAACCGTCTCCAGTGTAGTTGGAACTTTAACTGCCTCGTGGTCCCATGTAAGTGTTTCATGCACACCTTTGTCGAATAATTGTAGATCCTGGCTGAGCGCATAAACCATCTCGAAACGACTCTGCATGCGCCATTATTAAGCATCTGCGACCCCTGTAGGTGTATCCTAACACCCTTGTTGCTGAACTATAGATTCGATGTCTTCTGATGAAGGAATCTTAACTGCCACCTCGTTGCTAACTTGAAATTTCCCGTGACTCCCATGCAAGTGCGTCTTGCACCCGCCTCGTAAAAGATTGTAGACTCCTGAGACAATCCATCGACGACATTTCGTCCATGCAAAGGCGACCCATGACATCGTCTTCCATGTGAAGATCCGACCTCTGGCGTTGTAGATCCTAAGTTGTTTTCGTTGTCACCCTCGTATGAAGTTGGGAATTCTCTAAAGTCATCATGTGTTCATGTTTCGTCATTAGTAGGTTCTAACTGAGTTTTTGACAACTCTACATGATCTTAGGACAAATAAAGTCTTGCTTTAACACACGAATCTGTCATAAACTAATATACCCAATCTCGTAGTCAATTATTAAGGACTAAAATTCCTCACTAAAATAAAATATGATCTTTATCTACTGACCCCTCATAATTAATCCCGTATCTGACAAATATACTATCAAAAAACTCCATAATGTCTATACAGCAAAACCCCTGAAATGTTTATACAGCTAACCTCCATCAAACATAATGTTGAATATCCCTTCAATCCTACATATCCCTAGATAAAGTTTACCTCCTTTTTATTATAGAAATCCTATGTAAAGTTCAAATAAAAAAGAAACCGCTTACAAGTTTCCCTTGTAGGAAAAAAAATAATGATAATCCAACTTTTCCCATTACAAAATGTATAAGGAGAAAAAAAAAATATAATTCAGCGCTTTTCCATATAAAACGTAGTATGTATCATCACGCAACTTGCTGCCGCAACATATCAGTATCAACGCGAATTGACCCCTTCTTCCCCATGGAATGTCTTCATCGACACTCCTGAAAACGGTGCAAACATCTGAGTAATCAACTCCAAAAGAAAATATCAACAATCGGTTTTATCACAGCATTGTCAGCATTAAGCCACCTGTGTATACAAAATGTGCTCAAATCGCACTATGGACTCTTCTAGTCAGACTCGTAAACTCGGAAATCATCATTCCTTCAAATGGCCCAAAAAGTCATTTATTGAATCGTCGATGGGAATCCTTAATAAATCTTTACTGATACTATAGAACCACATTCCTCAAAAATTATCCTCAGGACATTCTCGTTGTCACATCAAGGGTACCCAAAAATTGTCCTCGAAAACGTGTATTAAAAAAACCGCCAATTATAAAATATTCCCCACAGGCTAAATCGTAAGCCATTTGACCACCAATGTACCTCAAAGTAACTCATTCATGATACTGCCACATGTATATAAACCCCCAATAATCACCTAGTCAGGATATAAACCACAGAAAACCACAATTCAAGAATTACGCATAACAATTATATACCGCCAAATATAACCACTGATGAATACCTCATAAAATACAACACCTTCATAGGGCCCCACAAAACCACAATGCACTAGTGCCACTCCCCAAGAGCCATAACACCAAAAAGAATCACAATCGCCACCTCTTTGGCTCGTAAAACCACAGATCACCACCAAAAATCATAGCCACAAAAGAATTCACCACCAAATTGCCACAAAACTCAGCCCCACTAAACCAATACAGCCAGGAATCACCAAATCACTACCACAGACCTCTTATAATATTTCTCAACTTAACAGTAATTTCCCCATATTTTCCACACTGTTTTTCATCATGAAATAATTACTTCTGGTTTTTACGCCAAATCGCTGCAGTTTGCGCATAATAAGAAAAATAGTAGAAGAAATGAAAGGGAAAAAACCGTTACATTAAACTGATTAATCACATTTCGTCAGCCATTTGCAAAATCTGAAAAAAATGCAACTGTGATGTTATTATTAGTTACTACTACCAACCCTTTTCAATTTAGATATGTGGGTTAATTTCGACCGACCTGTCTTTTCATCTAAGACTACAAATCTGTTTCCTGTCTTTTCCTCAATAACTCTAAAAGGACCTTCAAATTTCGGACCTAATTTGTAATTTAGTTCATTTCTCACATTGATTTTTAAAAATGCATTGTCTCCAACAGCAACTTTAACATCGAATGATTTCTTGTTACTTCTTTCCACCATTTTTCGGGTTGTAGCCTCGAGATTATGACTGAGACAAGCATGTCTCCTTTGCTGAAATTAATGCTTCGATTGTATCTTCACCATGATGAGGTATAGTTAACAGATCAAAGGTGCCTCGTGCTTAGCAACCAAACAATGTTTCAAATGGAGTCATTTTAATTGAATCACTAACCATAGTGTTGATGTTATACAACAACATCTATATGTCTGTCCCAGTATTTATCATTTCCTCCTACAGTCATCCTGAGAGCTTCGAGCACTTTCCAGTTTACTCGTTCACATAACCCATTAGCTTCAGGTCTGTATGGAATAATTGTTACCTTCTGTATCCCCATGACTTCTGCCAAACATTCTAAAATCTTGTTTACGAATTCTCTGCCATTGTTGGTCAATAAAACCTCGGGTGAGCCATATCTGCAAATGAAACCACTGAAAAATGCTATAGCTACTTCTTCAGTTGTTTTATGCTTAAGTGGAAACATTTCTACTATCCTCGTTAGTTCATCTATTATTACCAACAGGTACTTATTTGCATATCTAGATTCACAAAAATTTCCTCGGATATCCATATGTATTCTCTGAAAAGGTCTATTTGGTATCGGATATGACCCTAATTTGCAGGAAGTTATCCTTGCTGAAATGCAAGCATTGCATAGTGTACGGTTTTTCACAAAATTTTCCACATCTTTCCCCATATTTTTCCAAATATATTTAGCACGCACCTCATTATACGTTTTTTCTATCCCCAAGTGTGGACTACCGAACCTGCAATGTACTATATCCAAAACCACTGAAATTAGGACTTTCGGAATTACGATCTGTGTCGCGCCTCCTTTACTTTCACTAGTCCTTATATTTAATTTTCCTGGCCAACAGATTACCTTCTAATTCTAAACCTGAAAAAGGTAACTTATAACCTTTCCTGACTGATTCCCCTCTGAGAAACGCTTTTGCGTCTGCCAAAATTTCATCCTCATCCTGCCTTTGCTCTATGAGACTCATATCCCATTGTATAGAATCACTAGTAACTAGCGTAGCTTGAGATCCTTCCGTATCATAAAAATTTCTACTAAAGGCATCCGCAGCTATATCTAATTTGCCTTTATATATTTGAGCTTTGCATCGAAGTCCCTGATAGTTAAGAACCATCGAGCTCTTCTGGGTGACAAATCGGCTTTATTAAAAAGATCCAATAATGGCTTGTGGTCTGTAAGAACTTCTACTTTATTCCCCATCAGTAGCATTTTAAAATGAAGCAAACTTGATACTATTGCAAAGGCTTCTTTATCTACGGTAGACATTAGTCTTTCATTACTGCCCTTTGTCCTAAATTTCTGCTATAAAACGCTATGGGATTGAACCTCCCATCAAATTTTTGCATAAGGCAAGCACCTATACCCTCCTGACTAGCATCAGTCACTAATGTGAATGGTTTGCTGAAATCTGGAAATTTCAGAACTGGGGGATTCATTAACGCGTCCTTAAGTTTTTGAAAACTCACTTCTTGGGGTTCTCCCCAGTGAAATTGAATGTCTTCCCGCAATACATCTGTTAGAGGGGCTGCTATGTTAGAAAATCCTTTCTCAAAGCTGCGAAAAAATCCTGCCATCCCTAGGAATGACTTAATTTCTTTCTTTGATTTTGGGGTGCGAAAATCTGCTATTGCTTTGACTTTATCGTCGTTTACTCTAACCCCTTCCTTGGATATGACATGACCTAAATATGTGATTTGCTTTTTCAAGAAGGAACACCTAGCTAGCTTAATTTTCAATCCTGCTAACCTAAGTCTCCTAAGTACTTCCTTAAGCACTTCCATGTGTTGCATGATCGAGTCTGTTGCAATTAATATATCATCCATGTACACAAAAACCTTTTACCCAATAACCCGTGCGAAACTGTGTTTACCAACATGGTAAAGGTCATCGGACTACCCAATAAACTAAACGGCATCAAAGTAAATTCATAGTGTCCCTTGGGCACTAAAAAGGCAGTAGCATATTCCTTACTATTTTCACTAAGAGGGACCTGCAAAAAACCGTGCGCTAAATCAGTTGAGCTATAAATATTATGTCCCCCGATTTCTACAAAAAGATCTGGTATGCATGCGACTGGGTAACGGTTAGGAATTGTCTTTCCATTCAAACGTCTAAAATCGACGCATACTCGGACAGAACCATCCTTCTTAGTCACTGCTAACAGAATAAGAACAGCCTAGGAGAGGACATACTGTTAGTTGAAGGGAGTCCAGTAGTTACCCCCTCGGTTGAACCTTTAGCTTTTTCCCAGGTATCGGCAGACAGTCGAACCTGTCGTGAGTTTATAGGTTTTGACCGAATGCCACTGGAAAGACATATCTTAGTGTACAGTTGTTGTCCTATTCTTGTGGTTGTCACCTAATAGATCGCGTCAATGGCGTGATTTTTTGGTCTCTCGACCTCTGAAGGGGTATTATTCAGTCGATGAAGCTTCGTACCCTTGCAGTCACGTTTGTCCGACTCTTCGCAGTAGACGTTCAACTCGCGACTCAGCTGAGTCGACTCACAATCGATGTTCAACCTGGCTGATCTGACTCTCAGTCGATTTTTGACTCATGACTCGGCTGATTTGACTCACAACCGATGTTCGACTCATGACTCAGCTGATCCAACTCCCAGTCGAATTTTGACTCATGACTGCTGATTCGACTCACAATCGATGTTCAACTCGCGACTCAGCTGATTTGACTCTGTTGATTTTCGGCTCGCAACTCAGCTGGTTCGACTAAAGGGAGTCCAATGGGGGTTTTTTCCCCCTCGGTCAAACTTTTCATACTTTATTAGGTTTTGACTGAATGCTGCTGGAAAGGAGTTTAGTGAGTGGTGCTCAGTAGGCATCAGATTAAAGGAAGGTTACTTGTTTTACCTAATTAGTATAATGAACGCCTTGTGCTAGCACCTAGACATTGGGAACATCTTAGCGACCTTTTGCTTCTGTCCCAGGCGTTTGCAGCCAGGTGTGTCAACTCGCTCACCTTCCCAATGCTCTTAAAGGTGAAGATACAGACTTGTCCTCTGAAGAGGAAGTGAATTAGAATTCTGCTCCTGCATTTGTATATTTGAGGCTTCTCAAATACTTTTGTCCTAGACGCTCATCAGAATAATACCAATTCTCATGATGAGTACTAGGTATAAGTGCCTAGCCGCTTGAATGCCTCTCATATCGGGCATTTTTTGTCGAGCTTCAGTCCCCATACAGGCGCTCTGTGCCATCTAAGATGTCCACTCTCTTGCTTCAGCTCGCTCGCCATTTTCCATGCCTCACCTGACACCAGCTGTTGGAAGTCTGGCGCTGCCTGTTGGTCGCCCGATGACACAGTCTCCTCATTCATCTTCTTTGACACTAGGGGATCTTTCGTTATCCACCATTCAAACAGGAAGTTTCGATCACTAATATAGACGTGTGGTGAGATGTGGCAAGTTTTCGCAAACTTTTGGCGTAGTCAACTCTACTTACTCTCTCGCATTCCCACGATCAAACCAGTTGTAGGTAGAGAATGCTTCGGTTGGTGGGTGAAAACCTCTGCTCTCCCTTCAGGAAGCGTCATTTTTACTTAGGCGAATCCGTTTTTCTAAGTCTTTGGTTTGTTATCATCACCGCAAGTTGATGATGGTGTGAGTTATCGCCCGCTCCCGCTAACTCCAAGAAGAGAGGACAAGAACAGTCATCCTCTCTTGTTTTCCCCTCTACTTCCTGGGGTACACTGGGCAGAATGAAGGAATAGAGGAACTCTACGGATTACACTCCCCAGAGTTTGGATGCGAGAGACTGTTCCTGGTTCTATCTTCAGATCTCCCCAGTATTCCTGTTCTGGGGAACAACCAGTTCAACATGAACTAGTCATCCTCGGTGTCCTGTTATCACCGTTGAAGCTTCCATTCGGGATAGCTCCACCTGTACTCTCCATTAGATAATGAATGAGGTCTGCTTCCAGTCCTTATTCTTTTTCTTCAAAGTGAGGAAGAATTAGGCTGACGCTCATCAACAGGAGCCTACGAATATACGTACTTGTATATTTTCCGTGCAACACACATCTTATCAGTTGCACTGTCCGAATAAAGGCATACCTGTAAGTTAATTCTCTGGTGTGTGACTGAGACAAATAGTACCTTCTCTTAATTTCCTGAAACTCAGGACAGCCTTTCGGGCCTCCCAAGAGTTTACAATTTTGATACGACTAGTGGTATTGTTTTGGCAACAACACCACGGGGTTGGCATTATCACCGAACAACAGGGGTTTTCTTTCTCTCGTTTCGGTTTACTTGTAAGTGCTCAAGGGTATTTGTCGTACACAGTAGCTCTATAAGACGAATGCATTCCAAGGCGGAATGTGCTACCAGGCAACTCTCAGCCTACGGAGTCGAGTGAGGAGCAGAGTACTGCCTTCTCACTGAGTTTTTGTTCGTCGCAGTATTGTTTCTCCTCTGTTGAGGGTTAAGTTCTAATTCGGATTTCTGCCCGGCCATCACAGACTTAAGTCTCTGGTTGGCTCTGGATTCTCGCTTATGGTTGATATTTTGTACTCCACAGTTGCCATTGCGAGAATCACCTGACAGAGATGTCGCGTTAAGACTCATTATCTCTTTCTGTTTACCCACTGTACAACAGAAGTCTGTAAGTCTTCTGCTTTGTCACAATTGATCCACAGGCCACTGCGATGATTTAGAATTAGTTTTTGGACTAAGACCGCTGTTTTGTCTTCTGTATACTTTTTTTCTAATTCATAAAGTGTTCAATTGGAGTGAGGTTTGAAGATGTAACCTGATAACTCTGCTGCCAGTGTGAAGAGAGAGTTCCTCTCAGAACCTGTTCCCTCCTCTGTCTAATCATTTGTCCTCTAGTTTATATGAACTTCATGTTTAAAATACACTGAGTGTTGTAAAGTGTTTTTTGGCCTACTTTGAAAAGCTAAGGATGTAAGAACAGCCTCTACTTCCTTAGTTTTCAGGCATTATTTGCTCTTTACACCCATTCTACCATCGTGCTACCAGAGGCATTAGCAATCTGTGCTTCATACATTTTTATGTAGGCTTTGCTACATTTAAAAAAAAAAAAAAAAAAAAAAAAGGTGTCGAAAATTTCAGTATCTCGAGACCATTTTTAGTCACTGGCATGGCATCACGGAATGATAACTAAGATAGCTCAACAAAATCATAAATCCCGTTCACAGCATTACTATTGAAAAATATCTCTTCACCTTTTCCGTAAGGTGCTGAGTTTGGAGAGTCAGGGGATACAGTGTACCTGGGGCACCCACCACTCTCAGTGGATGGGTCTTGACTTTATTTCGGTGTATGTCAGTGTTTTCTGGTTGCTTTATTTTGGTGCTTCTCCCAGGGCTAGGGTGGGCATCTATCATACTTTGCTAGCCATAGGAGCATTCCCCTCGCTGCAAAGTTTCCCCTAAGTAGGAGGCAACCCTTGGCTCTACTGCCACGCCACTACAAGTTAAGATGAGCGCCAACCAGAGGCAGTGTTCATCTGCATTGCTCTCTTAACTAATAAGAACATCAAGCATTGTTTTGTCAATACTAGCAACTTTTCTATTCTTAAAATCAGTACATGACATAATTCTTTGGAGTAGAATATGTCCATGATCCCACCTCCTTTCAATGTGGAGTCAGCTATATAATTACTGGGTACATCTCATATACAAAAATGATATTTTTATAATATATTGAGGTTTTGTATATACTTACCCAGTAATTATATGATCCTAGCCCACCTACCTCCCCTCTTATGGACATTATGCATGAAACAGAATGAAGTGCTTTGCTAAGTTGTTCCTAGTATTGCCTGTGGGGGACGGCACTGTATATCTACACTGAACAATCGAAGTGCTACGCGCGAAATTTGAATTAGGCTGCCATACGTTGGAAACTATAGCTATATAATTTAATTACTGGGTAAGTATATACAAAACCTAATTTTATTATAAAAATATAATTTTTCTTCTACTCTTTTTATATGAAAGAAAATTATGCTTCATAGTCCAGCAATAATGGGAAACTTGTATTTTTCAATAGTAATGCTGTGAACGGAACTTATATTTTGTTTAGCTATCTTGGTTATCATTCCCACTTTGTTATTGTTTTCTTCATCTTTTCTCATAAGAACGATTTTTGTTCTGTCTGTGGAAGCTTTCATCAGATGTTTGTGACCTTTTATTTTTGCTCTTCATGAGCGGTTGCTCTTTTTGATCAATCATGAGAATCTATAGTATTGCTTGATCAGTGATTCACGCATAGGCTACCACATCTCATTCCTCTTCCTTTTTACTGCAAGGTATCAAATGCTCCATTTTTTAAATGGTACTGTAAAATAATATCCCAATACTAATTATATGAATCTTTTTAATCAAATACTTTCAACATGAAAGATAAATGAAATACTTCTCTGGAGCACTTTTTTGTGACAGATGATCTTAATTTTATCTGTTGATATAATACACCACAGTAAGGATGTCAGAAATAATTTGATATAATGCACCACAGTAAGGATGTCAGAAATAATTTAGTCTGCTTCTGTTGATAGAGGACTAACTAGTGATTGCAAGAGAATTGATATGTAATGTGTTCAGATGTAGATTTTGCTTTCTTAATCATCAGTACTTGTATCAATGCAGACTCTCTACTCCCATGAGACATGTTATTTTACATGCAGGTAATTAGAGTGACTACCCATGATTTTTGTGTGAGACTGCCTATAAAGACAGGCTTACAGAGTTTTACAAGCTCAGAATAAGAAATGTGTTCAGTTCATGTCAAGGAGTCCTATTTTCAGGTGATCAGGCGTTTGATTTCCATCTTGAGATTGATCTTTTAGAATGTACTGGCAAACGGTAATGGGATACACAAAATTGTGAACAGTAAAATATTTTATAAAATCATCAAATTAAACCTTTTGGGTATTGTCAGTAAAGACAACTTGATTGTAAGAATATTCTTTGAAATTTCAATACTAGTTCTTATTTGGACCTAGCACCTTCAGTGTGTCCATTACAAGTTTATTAAAATTTCTTTGGGCTCAAAAATTTGGAAGTTGTAGGAATGAATTTTTTTTTCGTTACTTTTAATGGAGACCACTGCATATACAGTAGAACCTCAGTTTTCGTACATAATCCTTCACAGAACCTCTTACGACATCCGAAACGTACAAAAACCGAAGCAATAATTCCCATAAGGAATAATGTAAATAGTAATAATGCTTTCCAGACCCCCCAAAATAATATTAAAAAATACATTTTACAGGGAAAAAATACAGTTTTACATACAGACAAGATTGTTACTTCACTTTGTTTTTTTACTGGCACTAGGACTAGCTTGAGAGTCACCTGACCCTTGTCGAATAACAAAACTGTCCAGAGACATTTGTTTCTGACGTCTCTTCAATATCTGCCTAAGAGGATACAAAGTGTTATCATTAAACGCGTTAGAGACACGGATTACATCTTTGTAAGGATGATGTGTCTCAACAAAATTTTGTAAATCATTCCACTTTGCTGACATTTCTTTGATCACTGAAGTAGGCATAGTATCCCCTCTCTCTTCCTCCTCTTCCTCGGATTCCTCATCTGCTGTCTGTTGCTGTTCCTGATGAAGGTCTTGCAGCTCCTCAGTGGTTAGCTCTTCCCTCTGGACATCCACTAGCTCCTCCACATCCTCGCCATTCACATCCAAGCCCATGGACTTCTCAAGAGACAATAGACTCCACAATAGGCGTAGGGTCGTTGGAGTGAGCCTCAAACCCCTCGAAATCCTTCTTGAGGTAACACTTTGGCCATAATTTTTTTCCAAGCAGAGTTCATTGTCCTGGAAGTTACTCCCTTCCAAGCCTTGACTATAAGGCTTATGCAGTTGAAGATATTGAAGTGATCCTTCTAGAATTCTCATAGGGTTAATTCAGTGTCTGAGGTCACTTCAAAATATCTTTGGAATAATGCCTTCGTGTACAGTTTCTTGAAGTTCGAGATGATTTGCTGGTCCTTGGGCTGGATGAGAGGAGGGTTATTAGGGGGTAAGAACTTGACAGTGATGAATTTAAATTCATCTAACAGCTGGTCTTCCAAGCCAGGAGGATGCGCAGGAGCATTGTCTATTACCAGGAGACACTTGAGGGGCAATTGATTTTCTTGCAAGTATTTTTTCATACTTGGGCCAAATATTTTTTTGATCCACTCAAGGAAAATTTGTCTCGTGACCCATGCCTTTTTATTGGCTTTCCACATCACAGGCAATTTATTCTTTATGACATTGTTTTTCTTGAACACTTTGGGAGTTTCAGAGTGATACACAAGTAGGGGCTTTACTTTGAAATCCCCACTGACGTTTCCACAGAACAAGAGAGTTAGCCTGTCTTTCATAGGGTTGTGCCCTGGCAGTGAACTTTCCTTCTGCGTGATGTAAGTCCAGTTTGGCATTTTTTTTCCAGAACAGGCCTGTCTCATCATAATTGAAGACCTGTTTTGGGAGGAATCCTTCAGCCTCAAGATACTCCTTGAATTCCTGAACAAATTCTTCAGTGGCATGTTTATCTGAGCTCGCAGCCTCCCCATGCCGTACGACACTATGGAGGCCCGTACACTTTCTGAATTTTTCAAATCAGCCTCTGTGGGCCTTGAAATCACTTAGAGCAGCACTTGTTGTTGGCATTTTCTTACTCAAATCAGCATGCATCATACTAGCTTTCTCACAAATGATTGCTTCAGACACACTATCCCCCACTAACTGTTTTTCGTTGATCCACACCAACAACTGCTTTTCAACAACTGTTTATATAATGACAAGACCACATACGCAACATCAGCTTCCTTGATTTCATCTTTCTTTGCTAGGATTTAGCTGATTGTCGACACTGAGTTGCTGTACATCCTAGGCAGATCAGCTCCATGTTCGCTGCTTTCATACTTTGCTACAAGTTTCTTCTTGAATTCTATCGTAATTCTGGTCTTTTTCACCGAAGGGATGGCACTTGCAGCTTTCTTTGGGTCCATGATGGCTACTTTGCAATGAGTTTTATGGCGAAATTAGCACAAAACACAAGGAACACGTACAGTGATGCAGATTACGAGTGCAGAGATGCTTGTTAAACGAGAAACAAAGCCAGAATGGTTCATGAGAGAAAACGGGATGCTTTGTTTGGGCACTTCACATGGGGCCCAGTCATGGGCTGGATCCAGGATGGAGCATTTCCGAGCTTACGAAAATAAAATTTTGTATATAAAAGCCTATGAAAATCGAAACGTACAAAAAGAGAAGCGTACGGAAGCCGAGGTTCCACTGTAGTCCTGTATGCTGAGAACTGTGAATTTGTTGAAATATGATCAGCCATTCTTATTTGAAACCCTTCACCTTCCTAATATGCATTGTGTTGAGCCACTGCAGAAATTTTTCATAAATTAATATATGTGACTATGTTTGCATTGCTTTATGTTATACCCTCTGCCGTACTGGATAACACTGTTGTCTCATCAGTTTCCAAAATGCAAATGGTCTTGAGATGAAAGCACTATGATAGACTAAAGTAAAAGCTTAAATAAATGATGCTGTCTT
The DNA here is from genome assembly GCF_015104395.2 of Macrobrachium nipponense. Taxonomy (NCBI): domain Eukaryota; kingdom Metazoa; phylum Arthropoda; class Malacostraca; order Decapoda; family Palaemonidae; genus Macrobrachium; species Macrobrachium nipponense. The sequence continues at coordinate 76,695,818 of NC_087208.1, read as the reverse complement.
AGATTTTAAAAACTGAAATTAAGACAGATCTGAATTCTTTGTTTTCTTGGTTCAACCAAAAGAAAACAAGTGAACTAGATCAACAGCAATGCATGTAATCTCCAAACACGGCATTGCAGAGTAAGATGAGTTTTGCAATAATGTCATCTGTTACTAGGGTGTATTTTACCTCATTTTCATGTGATTTCTTCAGTAGTAGCCCATCCCCTACCCACAGACTCCTAGAATTTTAGCACTGGGTAGGGTGCTTTATACTTTGAGCAGATGCATAGCATGCTGTATACTAAATTGAGTTTTTTTCTTTCTTACCCCTTACCCACTACTTTTGGGTGACTAACTACCCGCTCATTTTCTCCTGTCAGTGATCTCTTACTATCTCCTAAACCCATTACCTTTAGCAAATGGCAATAACTGTGGAACAATGAATTGGAGAAAAGCAAATTGAAACATATTCAACTAACTGTTGATTTGTGGTGTTCTTTAATCCAAAAAGAACACCACTTTCAAGCAATATCCTGTCTTAAGACTGCTTGCATTCATTTGACCCATTGGTATTTGAGGAGTAACTTACAGGACCCAATCCCTGAAAGCAAAGAACGCAGAACAACACTTGAATATAAACATATAATCTCAGTTATTATCCAACTTTCAACCGTAAACGTTCATGAATTGTTGGAAACAAATTTTTGAGAGAGATTTGGACAGACTTTTCAGCTTTATCAGTTTATCCAGTTTTGAAGAATTTCTGTGTATTAAGATCAAATATAGTTAATCGTGAATTAACACTTCTGGCCAGC
>NC_087208.1:76587690-76694521 GCF_015104395.2 Macrobrachium nipponense | reverse complement strand
AGGTTGATAATGTATTAAGGAGAGAATGGTATTGTTGTTTGGCTGCGGGAGGTCATAGGCAGATTGCCCCGTCAATCGAGTATTAATTAACTACCAGGATTTGCTTCGGCAGTACTTCTGTACGTTACACAGAGAGCTGAGGTGGCCTCGGCGTGCGGAGGTATTTTCCAGGTGTCATACAGTTGTGAATGTCCACGTTCAGTAACCTAACTCCCAAATCAGGGGTCTTGGCCATTGAACCTAAAAAGATTACCTACGTCATCAAGGTGAAGCGATCGTCCAGGTCCTCTCATTCATTTACCGAGATGAATCAGTATGCCACTAACCTCGGACTGGGTCACTACGTAATTTTTTTCTCGAGTTATATTTCCTTTCTGCACTGTTTTATAATGCCAAACAAGTGCTGCGTGCCTCGTTGTCGAGGGAATTACGATAGGAATGCAAAAGTTTGTGCATTTTCCTTCCGTAAGGACGAAAAACTAAAAAGGAAGTGGCTGCACGTGGTTAAGAGAGAAGATAGATATACACCAACAAAGAACAGCAGGGTAAGTGGCTCATTTTTGTACCTTGATTTTCAAACATACTGATTTGAACTCCAATAACCATTGTATTTATTCATTTCTTGCTTATATTTTGTATTTCAGCTTAGACGAAAATATCGGCAAGAAATGAATGATATATAAGGGACACTGGATTTCAACTCAGTATATTTGAAAGAAAATATCCTGCGATATATGTCTCGTTCATTGTATGTTCATATCTTTGATCTGTGTTTGTATGAGTACAAAACACCTTTCAGTTTTCAAACGGTATAAACTAGCAATATACAGAACGTTTGCTGAAATGTAGTCATTTCATTGCAGGCGTGCGAGTCACATTTTCCTCCCGAAGATGTTGTATGGAACTTGCAAAATCCCGTCTCCGTAATGATGCTGTTCCATCTCTAATGCCTAAATGAATTCATTTTTTAGCCCAATGTTGTCTTTCATAGAAAAATCTTTTAAAGGTAGTGCAACGGCATATGTATTTCACTTAACTAGTGACTTTCATAAATGTTTTGTTCCTAAAAATATTTTGAAACTCATGAGTAATAAGACCTGAAACCTAACTATCAGGTATCTGGAAAGTATTATATATATATATATATATATATATATATATATATATATATATATATATATAAGTCATATCACATTTCCGTGATTCATATACATATATCGAGCTACAATGTCCTTTAATATCTAATTCGCTCTACCTCGGAATTAATATATTTTCATATATGCTTAACCGAAGGGGAATTTTTTCTCGATAATAGACTTGCCTGGACCAGGGCGCGAACCCAGGATCCTTACAAATCCAGGAACGTCAGTGAAGCTTTATCCTACTGACGTTCCTGGATTTGTAAGGATCATAGGTTCGCGCCCTGGTCCAAGCAAGTCTATTATCGAGAAAAAAAAAAATTCCCCTTCGGTTAAGCATATGTGAAAATATATTAATTCCGAGGTAGAGCGAATTAGATATTAAAGGACATTGTAGCTCGATATATATTATATATATATATATATATATATATATATATATATATATATATATATTACCAGCGAAGGGCGTCGCCCCCTTGCTATTTTAACATTGGTATGCGTTTAACCGTAGTGTAAGGCGAATTGGTTACGCTCAGTCTCTCGCCCTCTCCTCTCTCTCTCAAGGTAGTCACTGCAAAAAGCCCTCTCTCTCTCTCATCTCTCTCTCTCTCTCTCTCCTCTCTCTCTTCTTCTCACTCACTTCATTCCATCAGGTCATCAAATTAGAGTCGGAGTTACAAAAAATTTATACGTTTTATTCAAAGCAAAGTATTAGTTGAATAATTCAAGTTCTTACAAGATAATTAATGGAATAATAATAGTTCAAGTCTCACAGACAACTCCCCGGTATTTGAATGTCTTAATCAGTAATTAGTCAAACACCAATTATCTCTTCTCCAAAACACAGTCCCCTCACTAGGACACTCGGTCCCCTCACTAGATCCGCCTGTTTAAAAGACAGGAGAACACACTAGTGAGTACACACAATTGTAAAGACAAAGTCCAAAGATTAAATGAAATAGAACATCTTTACAAGATATCAAAACAAGCCATCCCTTTGGCTAAAGTATAATAACTCACCCATTGCAGCTTGGAATGTCAACACTTTAACAAATATAACTTTCGCAGAGCTATCCCAGCATTCTGCCTTTTCTCCCTAGTTCTTGACTAAACCATGCCATTATCAACGGACATAGTTCATACACGTACACACGAATTCACACACTTCACCAACGCCCTAATTAACTGGTCACAGCTAGTTTTCAAAGCCACCTTGAACAATAAATAGCCTCACGAACTCACATACCCACAGAACGAACATTGACCTGCCCAGAAAAGATTTATCAGCTTTCTCTAGGTGTCGCTCGGACTCTGTCTCCATGGGAAGTTAAAAGTGATCAGTCTGCACATCACATTATAATGGCATATCAAACATATTATTAATCATAGCCCTCTTTTGTCTAACAGATGCTCGGCCACTACCCTGGCTAGCCCCTGCCTAGCCATAGGCCACATAAAACAGCTCAATATATATAAAACACATTGGGTGGCTTAAAAAAAATTTAAGTAACTGCACGTCTCTGGCATTATAAAGTAATGTCTATCACGTTTCATCTCAATAACACTTAGGAGTATAAATTTTCTCTCATTTGGGATTTCTTGAATATCCCTCTTTGTCTGCAACTGGCTGCACAGACATAGGAAGGCGAAACTTCCCCAAGTGGAAAACATCCAACGGCTTCTGTAGACCCAAAAGCGCTGTAGAACTCTGCAGACTCGCGGAAACTCTTGTAATCAGGCAGACGACAGCAACATCTCTGCAACGGCTGGTGGGCGTCTTGCTAGCATCAGGGAACAACGATTATGGTGTGTTTAAGTATGTCAGTCAAGTCATCGGTCAATCAAAGAAAATTAACCCCATACATACTACTTCTATCAAAAAATGACTTCAAAAATTCAGAAATACTAACTGAACGTCTCCCAATTAACTCCATTTAATATGACCACCAAATCATAAGTCATTATCACAACTCGCAAGGAAAAGAAAATATTAAGTTCTCTAACTTAATTCTCCAAACTTACACACTAACACACACAATCCAGAACTCACAGGAACTCCACGGACTTCTGCACTCACATTTCAAACTCAAAAGTTCTCACAAGTAAAAATATTAAAAAAGGTAATTAGCCCAAGAAAAAAAAATCACATAACAAGCCCAGACCCAAAAATCAAAAATGTTCTCTCAAGCTCTAATATTTCAACAACCCACAAAATCAGTAAAAATACTCCAATGTTTAACAGCAAAAACCCTTCACTGCTCACATAATTGATTTCAATGAGACTTAGTGTCAAACGCCCATTTATGTAATTCACAACCCCGATAAATTACATCTCCTGTCCAAAAAGAAATGCTATTTAAAGCTCAATCCCCAATTACATCTCTCATAAGAAAAGGAAAAAAAAAGAAAAAGAAAAAAAAAGATAATGAGAAGTGAACTTCTCCCATCACAAAGCACATAATATATGCATGATATACATAATCCCGCATTTTCCCCAACAAATGCAATATGCATAGTTACGGAATTTTTGACATCGCAACTTTCCAAGCGACCGGACACGGCCAGAAAGCAACTCTTACATGTGCACTTTCATGAAATGCTATGGTCAACATTTCCAGATATTGCAAAACTCTGAGCAATCACCACTAGAGGAAGAGAGTCAGCACACCGGACTCATCACAGTACTGTCAGCAAAAAAATCCACCTGCGGACACGTGCTCGAACTGCAGCATAAAAATGTCTAGTCAGACTCGCAACTTCAGAAACTCATGATTCTCAAAAAAAGGTTCTATACTGACACTAAGTAAGCACATTTCACTAAATTATCTCCAGGATATGAATAAGCTGCTCAAAGATTGTCTCGAAGACATATCTCTCACATGATACTGCCCAATTATAAAAAAAATTATCACCTATCCGAGATATAAAAACTACGATAAACTCGTAATTCAGCAATTATATGCCACCAAAAATAACACACTGGTGAACATAAAAAATGCACAACATCTCCATAGGACCACAATGCAGTAATGCCACTCACTTCCAATTAGTCACGAAACCAAAAAAGAAAGAACCACAGAACTCTTCTCATGGCTCGAAAAAAATCCCAGAAATTCAACTAAAAAAAAATCATAACCACAAAAAAGGTCACCCGCCAAAGATTAATGCCATCCACATATATATAAATATAAGTCACCATCTTAATAATAAAACCACTTCGGTGATGAAAATATTTCCTCCATTTAATTAATAACCACACCACCATATTCCCTCTTATTTCCCCCAATAACCACGTGTTAATAAAAACCACCACTCCAGCAATAAAAAATATTCACCTCTGTTTCGGCAAATAAAAAATCCTTACCTCTATTTCACCAATAACACCATGTGGAATAAAACCGGTCTCCAAAGAAAGATTATAGTATCTCCAAGCAGGATAACAAAAAATGTAACTCCATCTCCAAAAAAATGCACTCAAAGCACCAAGCTGACACACTCAAAAAATATTGCCACATATCTCCTCAAAAGTGTCTCCATTTGTAAAAAAGATGGCTGTAAAATAATTGAACTAAACATAGCTCTCAGCACCATAAGCAAATATCAAATGGCCAAAATATTATATCTTCAATATATTATATCTCAAATTATATCTCCAAAATAATATACCTGCAATGTTATAGTCAAAAACTATAAACTCTCTGCTTAGCATAACTGCTGAAAAAGGGCAAAAACTCGGCAAATAAAAATTGCTCAAGAAATTCTAGAAAAAATCACCAATGTGCCACAACTCATTATAACAAAACTCCAAATTCACTGTCTAAGCAAAGACTTCTCCATATGCACTACGACATAAGCCACTAGAAACTTAGCCAAGTTTCCTATCTAAGGCAAAGTTGTCACAAATACAACAAAGGTATTGTGCAAGAAACCCACAGTTTCTGGAACACAAATATCCAGAGAAAAAAAAAATGTAGTGCCATTACGTATGCATTCAAAAATATTGCAAAAATTCTCCCATAAATCTCTTTGCAGCATCAAACAGCTGAAATCTTAAACACGTTCCCAAACAATGACTGCAAGTCATGAACTGAGACATTAAAAAAGAAATTCACACAAACTGGAGAGAAAAATAAATTCAAATTCACCCATGATGAAAAAAACTTGTGTCAGTGATGGCTATCCCCGTGACTCACATAGATGTCAAGCAATTATCTACTGAACTCACAAAAAAAAAAAAATGTGTCGTTAGTTCCTCCCAAATTCAGAAAAAAAACAACACCCACGTTAGTATATAAAAAAAAAAAATCACCAGTATTAGTATAAAAAACATCACTAATGCTAATGCTTGCCCATTCACCAAGAATTCAACACAAAATTCACCAAAAGTTCAGCAAAATTCAGCACAATTCACCAAAAATTCAGCCAGATTCATCACCCATGAACAACTGACATATTCTCCAAAGTCACAGAAACTCAATAAATAATTAACCACAAAACTTCTCCCATAATGCATTGTAATAATTCTCCATAATATAATTACGTATCTGTAATAATTATAAAATAATCTCCCATGAAATATCTCAAATAATGATAATTCTACTTAAGTAACTCTCCCGTAAAATATCTCGAGTAATAATAATAATGATAATTCTCCATAGTAATAATTCTCCTGCAAATATCTCAAGTAAGGGCATTAATATTGCAATTCCACAGTATTTATCATATTCCTACACTCCACAATCAACACCATTTCCCCAGTATACACCATATTGCCAAAAATCGACACCACCCACACTAGTCATATACAACCCATTACCACTCCCAGGTATCATCATTCAGCAATGGCATCACCAATTGACAACATCAGTCTCAATCATCACCACACAGCACCATTTTAAAGTAATCTCTCCAACACCAATCAAATCTCTATTAAAAAAAATAATCACTGTGTCCCCATTATAATTGTGCCTTCCAAAGCATAAGGAAAACTTACACCACATATATATATGCACTTCATTTCCTTTTCTCTTCACTCAAGAGAAAGAAAATCTCTTTCTTAAAAAAAAACACTACGGGCATCTCACATCATCAACTAATCATTATCAGCTGATGTCTTGTGGCATTGGAAATTCATTATTCAAGGGCAAATTCATCCCCGATGCCCCGACACAAAGAAAAAAAAAAGGAGTTCACCCCACCAAAGAAAAAAAAAAAAGAAAAAAAAAAAAGTACTTCACCCTCTGAGCGTTAGAACACCCCCCCTGAACAGTGTTTGAGTACCCCCCGAGGCAGACCACTACTCTCCCCTTGCAATACCCCTCTGGGTCGGTTAGCAGAAATTACGCTGACCGCGTAAGAACAAGTGGGTGCTCTTTGTCCAAGCAAAAAATGCAATTCAAGCAGTTTCACATGTATGAAAACCATTCATACATACGTATATATCAACACAAAAATGAATGCGTCTCTTCTAAACATGTGCCAATAAAAACAAATAAATCACTTTCTGCTACTATGGGAAAAAAAATGTGATATCCTAAACCAATCCCACAACTCACAAATTGATTAAAAAAAAACCCAGGACCAAAAAACACATTTTGTAACACTCACCGCTTCATAATGAGAGAAAACCCTGAAATCTGCTCAATTATAAACACGCGAATCTCGTCGGCATGACGCAAACGTGATCATTCACACACACGCAGACGTCTCGGGAATGCACTCACAAGATCTCAGCTCTAACTGGCTGTGCCCAACTCTCTCGAGGCATCACCGTGGGCAAATTTGATGACTCCAGTAAATCCTTCCCTTCCCATTACCACAGTTAACAGACGGATATTTCTCATTACCTCTCACTTAGCAACTGAAATCTAACAATTTAACAATTTTCCACAATCTCACAAAAGGCTTTGTCGTTCGAACACCGCTGCCCACCAACTATTACCAGCGAAAGGCGTGCTCCCCCCCCCCCCCTTCTCAGTCTCTCCCCCCTCTCTCTCTCTCTCTCTCAAGGTGATTACTGGCAAAAGCCCTCTCTCTCTCTCTCTTCATTGCATCAGGTCATCAAATTAGAGTCGGAGTTACAAAAAATATATACGTTTTATTCAAAGCAAAGTATTAGTTGAATAATTCAAGTTCTTACAAGATAATTAATGGAATGATAATAGTTCAAGTCTCACAGACAACTCCCCGGTATTTAAATGTCTTAATCAGTAATTAGTGAAACACCAATTATCTCTTCTCCAAAACACAGTCCCCTCACTAGGACACTCGGTCCCCTCACTAGAACACTCGGTCCCCTCACTAGGACACTCGGTCCCCTCACTAGATCCGCCTGTTTAAAAGACAGGAGAACACACTAGTGAGTACACACAATTGTAAAGACAAAGTCTAAAGATTAAATGAAATAGAACATCTTTACAAGATATCAAAACAAGCCATCCCTTTGGCTAAAGTATAATAACTCACCCATTGCAGCTTGGAATGTCAACACTTTAACAAATATAACTTTTGCAGAGCTATCCCAGCATTCTGCCTTTTCTCCCGTAGCTGTCTCCCTAGTTCTTGGCTAAACCATGCCGTTATCAACGGACATAGCTCGTACACACAAATTTACACTCTTCACCAACGCCCCAATTAACTGGTCACAGCCAGTTTTCAAAGGCACCTTGAACAATAGCCTCACGAACTCAAATACCCACAGAACGAACATTGACCTGCCCAGAAAAGATTTATCAGCTTTCTCTAGGTGTCGCTTGGACTCTATAATGGCATATCAAACGTTATTAATCATAGCCTTCTTTTGTCTAACATATATAGATATAAAATAAAGTTACCCATAAAAACACCAAAGATGGTAGACTTCACAACGTTATATTTCGAAAATAGCTGTTTCCCCTCGACTGGTAATGAATTGTATGTATGTATATAAATATACACAATATATATCTATATATATATATATATATATATATATATATGAATAACTTGATCACGAAGTATATAAAACGTGATGCTATCTATAAATAAAGTTTATGTCACGGAGAAAAAAATGAAATGCGAGAAAACCAAGAACTTTCGGTCTAGCACGACTTTCATTTTTTCCTCCTTGGCATAACCTTTATATATATATATTATCTATATATGATATATATTATATCTATATATAGATATAAAGGTTATGCCAAGGAGGAAAAAATGAAAGTCGTGCTAGACCGAAAGTTCTTGGTTTTCTCGCATTTCATTTTTTTCCCCATGACATATATATATATATATATATATATATATATATATATATATATATATATATGTATGTATATATATACATATATATCAAGGACGTGGGAAGAGATCCTGTGCATGTTTTTTTACGACACTTACTGACATTAGAGAGAGTAAAATGGGTTCTGGGAAAGAGGACGGTCTTGCGTTGAGCATGTATTTAATTAATGGCAGTGATTTACGAAAAGTTTAATTCAATGGCAGTGATTCAAGAAACGCTCAGCCAAAAGCAACGATCTGAGAAATGCTTTGACAATATTACTGGCCCTCAAAAAGCTGTATTCTTCGAACAACATTTGGCGGTCATTAGAGTAAAGCTTAGTTGACATCACTGACCCGAAATAAGGATGTTCGCAATCTTAAAGGGTAACCCAAGGTCTAAAGAATATTCTTTAGACCTTGGGTAACCGATCACGATGCGTCAACAGTTGGAGCCAGACCGTGGTTGGACCAAAGGCGACTATGGATGCATACGTATACATACGACGAATACACCGGTTTGAATCAAGAATATGTATGCAGAATGGAGATAATGATCATCACTCAAAGAAATGGCGTGTCTGTGATATCATAACTGCTAATCGTGGTTAAAAGAGAGAGACTGTGTGAAAGTGCAGAGAGGTTAAGGCGCGAAGTATATTGTGAATATTCGTGTCGTTCTCTCCTGCAACCTGGGAGAGAGTGGAGAAAGTAAAACCTTAAGTGAAGATACAGAACGGAACTGAGAGTTATTCTTCAATGACATCACCACTCCTTCCTCCCGCGTAAAAGCGACCTCGGTGTTCCCGCGGAAGAGAAGTTCCTTGTTAGACTCGTCCAGTAGCTACCTTAGAATTGTAACAAGAGGTAAACCTCGCAGTTGCACTATGAAACAAATGTTAAGAGAAGCTGGATAACAAGATGAAAGAAAGAGAATATGAATGGAGGTACAGCAAAAGGAATGAGAGGGGTAGCAGTTATTGGCTGGATACTATTTTTGATTCCCATATTCTAAAAGGTTATATAGTTTCTGTTTAATATCATAATTTTGTATCGTTCTGCTTCCTAAATGCAGATATATTAATCATCCACCATAGCCTCAGTAGGTTTTGTTTTATTCAAGGGTAAGTTAGTCATGGATCGTGCGTCTGGCACCGCCGAGTCCAATTCCAGAGCCGTCGCCGACTCTCCTTCATTTAACCTTATCTGGGGAGCAACTGAGTGCTGCCCGGTCGTGACTAAGAGTTTCATATTGCACATCGAGAGGGTCGAATGATCGTCAATCGAAGACAGTTGCATACAACATTAGGCGCTGTATACAAAACTTGATTGCACCGAAGGAACTTCGTTGCATTTTTTACGTTCTTATTGAGACGGAAAGGTAAACAATTCTTACCACATACAATATTTGTAAACTGATTTTTCTGTGCTAATAGACCCATCTCAACGAAGGAAAAATAACCTACACATAACATAATAACAATAATAATAGAGGAAATCTTGATGGAATCACCAAGTTCTTGGGCTTTTTTCATGACACCTTTCACATTTACCCATCATTTATTTTCTCCATTTATCATCAATCATCATTTACCTTCTAAGAAATGCCCCGTCTGTTTTATTTTGTTTTTCACTTCTTCATCCAACTTCATTCAAAGCTTTCAACAGCTGAAAACGATTAGAGAAGGGACATCGCTGATCGCAGTAATGAATATCGCCGGATTAAAAGAAAAAAAAATTGCTCGTTACTAGTCCTTCCATGAGGGGAAATATATACTTGGAATGCTAACTCAAAACGTGCAATTAGGTAATTATACATACACACATACATATGTACATAATCTAAAATTGCAGCAAACCTTACTCTCCTATGTTGCCTGAATAGCAGTTTCCGAGAAATAGGATGACGAAAACTAACCATATCCTGCACACTCATAGACTCATAGACGAGAGTTTCGAAACCCAGAGAGAGAGAGAGAGAGAGTTGGGGAGGGAAGATGGAGGAAGCTTTTATTGAAAAAAAAAAAAAAAATACAATAGCAAAATAGACCATATGAAGCTCAAGAGAAAACATACAGGGCATGTGGATGAATGGAGCTTTGGTGAAACCTTGTTTCAAGTGATAACAATTTTTTTCTTTGTCTTTTAGACCCTACTTATCATAGAACAACTGGGTGCTGGAGGAGCACGCTTGGGGAAATTTTTTTATTGCCATAATTTACAGTGGCCGCCATTGCATATCAGGGATTATTAGTTCTCAGTCACATCTTAATTTCTGTTTAACACAGAAGCTTGCTTTTTGAAGAAGTGTAAAAAGTGTACTATCAGATGTTATAATCTTTAATGTTTTGTTTGTATTCTGGGTCTTTCTCAGGAAAAAGTCATTAGCCCCTAGGTTGCTAGCGTCGAGATATCTCGACCCGCAATAACAGTATCGAAGTCGCGAAGGTCGACATATTTCTACCACTGTAAAAAAAGGGAAAAAAATATCGTGCAAATTATGAGTTCATTTTCTTTCCTTTACATCTTGTTGAAATCACAAGGCAATATGTCATACCATCTGGTGGTGGAACAACTAAACGTGAATGTCAACAAAAACATATGGATTCTCAGTTGGTCTACTGCATACACATCATGTGTTATTACTATTCAACGTTTACATACTCTGTAGAATAATGTATTGCTGGTGTCTCGATGTGTAACTTGTGTTCCTTTTCCAGGAACTGCTTGTGTTATGTGCATTCTATGTCAAAGTTGCCTGGTTCAGTGCAAGGGAGTTCTTAAGAGGCAATACTGTTGTGCATCATCAACCTGGTGTGTTTGGAATGCACAGCTAAAGACAGTTGCTATGTCGTTATCTGATACAGATATCCAGCAAACAGTTACAACCCACAAGGACGAGGCTGCATCAAGGATTTAGAATGATGACACAGATAGATAAAAGGTTTCAGAATAAAGTCACAGGGGGAAAAAACATCAATTTTGGCTAGGAAATAAAGTCGCAGAGGAAAAAAGTCACATTAATTAATGGTGGCCTGTAATAAAGTCACAGGAAAAAATGTGCAATATTTCTATATGATGTCTACAGTCTTTTGTTTATGTTTTTACGGTAATCTCACAGACCTTGTACTAAATACGCCACAAAGGCCTTATATTTGACAAAGATTTGTGATATTTGGTCTCACAATTATAATGCAGTCTGAAAATAACGAAAACATGATAATTTGGAGTCCACGATCGTAAACCTTTTCTACCTAAAGATACATTTTGCCGCCAAATTCAAGTCTCTATAACAATTAGAAGCAAGAATATAGTTAAATTATGTTTTCTAATAGCCACCAACCGCCATTTTGAAATTCCTTAATATACAATTTTCCCCAAGGTTGTACCCGGTTGTTATCGTAAGTAGGTTCGAATCTACCAGAAAAAACATAAAACATCTGTTATGCGACAAAACAAGGTTTAGTGATTTTCCACTGGACAATTAATATGGAGTTTTCCGAGATGGGCAAGACTATCCATAGACACCCATCAACCGTGCATTTGATGTCTAGGCCAGTCCCTTACGACACTTCTGATTGGCTGCTAATATACCAATTGCAGGGCTAGAAACTCTCAGTCTCTGTCGAGAGTTCTCATAGGTAGGATCTATGTTCCACCCCTCCTGAGGGATTCGTCTTTTAGGAGAGGTAGAACATACTTCCTGCCTACGTGAACTCTCGGGAGAGACGGAGAGTTTCCAGCCCTTTGATTGGCTTATCAACAGCCAGTCAGGAGCGTCGTAAGGGACTGGCCTAGACAGGAAAGGAACGGTTGATGTGAATTTATTATAGACTAAACAGCGGACGAAGATATCGGTTGTTAAAAATTTGTCGACCACTCATATAAAAATGGATGTATATGATATTTTGAATCCCGAGGGGCTAGTACGAAACATGGTGCCCAAGGAGCTTCCACCATGTTTAGTACTATCTTTTCTTTCTTTCTTACCTACTTTTTTATAGCACCTCGGAGAAGGTGACGAGTAAATAACAAGACAAATAACTACAGTATGATGTAAGACTACAGTAGTACCTCGAGATACGAAATTAATCTGTTCCGAGGCGCCCTTCGTATCATGAGGTTTTCGTATCTTGGACCACATTTTACATGTAAAATGGCTAATCCGTTCCAAGCCCTCCAAAAACACCCCAGTAAATTATATTTCCAGGCCTACAACACATGTTCTAGAGTAACGACGCCGATTCGATGGAAGAAATATGACTCCAAAAAGGCAAAATACTGTACATACTTGAGTAATATTCAACTGCATGTAATGTTCAACCCCATTTTTACTGCATATATTAGGACTTTAGCATATGTCCCTTAGCAATAAGCCTAGCCCATATTAGCAGTTGCTACTGTAGCCTAGTCTATGATTCTGACATCTAAACCTAAGAAGCTAAAAGCTTAGAATATGCCAAAAAATGTATAAATAATCAGTATTTACTCATTTCAAATAATTATTAATTAATCATTAACTATAATACACAAACAAACAAAAAAAAACCTTCCAATCGATTGTTTACATTCAGCTCTTACGAGTACCGAAAAAGAAGCAAGCAATCACTTTTCCTAGGACACAGTAAGCCATAAATTTTTATTAGTATCTCTCTTCAACTAATGAAACTACCAAACAGTATAATAACCATTCATTTCTGTTCTTTATTCTATCTTTACCCAATGGAGATACCGAGTTACTGACAGCTATAATGAAACATATAACTAAAGTATATTAAAACAGCAAGAAGATTCTAAAAAATCGTATGATAAAAGTCCTGATTTATTTTATATTTTATGAATATCTATTCACAATTTTTTTATTAAATGTATTGCATGTACTCATTTCAAATAATTATTAAGTAACCATTAACTATAATAAAAAAAAAAAAAGCTTCCAAACTTCTGTTTATATCGAGCACTTACGAGTATCGAACGATCACCAAGCAATCACTTTTCTTAGTACACAGTAAGCCATAAATTTTCATTATCTCTCTTCAACTACTGATACTTTAACCAAACAGTATAACTAACCATTGCATTTCTATTCTTTATTCTATCTTTACCTAATGTTTTTTTTTTTTCGTTTAATTAAATTGTTATTGCCATGAATAAGTTTTTCAATATACAGCATTCTTTTACCAATAGAATACTTAAAGCAAAACAGGGGAAGATGCTGACCAATAGGAGAGCAGGATCTTATGGGGTGTGACAGCATCAAGGAACCAATGTGTGGGACGGGCATCTTAGGATGGTGACGAGTTTAACTCAGTTGGCGGCGCGGGAGTTTTAAAATTGTTCTCGGTGGTAAGGGCAAATCTCGGGACTTTACAGCAACAACCTTTCGTATCTTGAAAACTTTTCGTATGTAAGAGCTGTAAAATTTTTCGTATTAGCTTTCGTATCTCGAGTTTTTCGTAAGTTGAGCCTTTCGTATGTTGAGGTACCACTTACATAGAAGGGATAATGTGAATAAATCTAATAAAAAAAAAAGGGGGCACAGAATATTGGTACGGCAGCCGTATCCCGATCGCGGTAGATATTGGTACGGCAGTGAATTGCGTCAATTTCAGACTTCCTGCCGTACAAATAACTGTGGTGGGGGTACATCAGATTCTATCTGTGGTGCCGTATTGCGTTCTTGACTTACTGTAGGTACGGCAGTTAGCTGTATCCGTTTACCAGTTTATTATTATGTGACCAGAGTTAGGCTTTTAGGCGGGACAGTCAAGCTTTTTGAACATCTGTCCCCCCTTATTTTAGTTAGCAAAATGTCCCCTCGCCCCCCTTTTTTTGTTTTTGTTTTGCTTTTGTGAATTTTGTGCCAAAAAAACAAAACTATCCCAGTTTTAATGGAATAGTGCTGAAATTTTGTTTAATTTTGCCATTTCACTCACTGGTAAATTCTATCGTCTTCTCCGACAGCTGCAATACCCAATGAAGTGAATTAAAAGAATATTGTAAAGTGTATAAAGGCTGCTTTTTGCAACTGTCGATGTCGGCCAGAATAAAGGGCCGAGAAAGTCATCAAAGGTACGATGGTAGTGTATATGTAATAAATACATGTTTTGAAACAGATAATTACATATCTGTAAATAGAATCCATGACCTGAGGGGTCATTGGTGAATTAGGAGCGTCCTACGTGACTAACACAAATCTAGATCACGCTGTGCAATGCCTGCAGTAGCCTGGTTTAAGTTTGTTTGAAAACATCATCGATTCATACCTTTGTCAACTTTTCATAACACCTTCCATGGGAAGCGGTTGACCTGTTAACCTGCGCCGGAAACTTGTAACTTCCGAGCCGGCGGACTACGTATGTTTTTTATGTGAATCACTGAGACTAGCTAATGTTTTCGCTATCGACGTGATGATGCTTTAAGAATTCAGTTCTATTCGAGTGATCAAACGGAACGGTCTCATGACCGAACTATCTCTCTTGTAATGGAGTTGAGAAATAAAGTTGTTGTACTGTTATCAACTTATCCGTTTGAATCATCTCCCTTATTCTAAGAAGAACCACTCTACTAAGATACAACGTAGGAGAGAAGAAAAGAGGAACTAGTAATGCTTACGAACTACAGTCGTAAGAAAAAACAACCAGTCTTTCGCCAAAGCGGAAGAAACAACATATATATATTTATATATAATCCTCCTTGAATCTTCTTTTCGGAGTTCTTTTCAGGGCCGATTCAATCGTTTGTGACCTAGTACGTATATACAATTTTTGAAAGTTCGAGTCTTCATAGATGTCTGGCTTCTTTCCAGCTCGTTAAAGCCTGAAAACAGTTTTTCGGCGAAAACTAAAGTATTATTCCGCGGTTCATGCTGTTCTGTTGACATTTTTCTTGCTGTCACTGATATTCCTTCGCTGGACGAGTGGTTTTCGCGCTCGGCTGCCAATCCGGTGGTCCGAAGTTCGAATCCCGGCTCGGCCAACGTGGAATCAGAGGAATTTATTTCTGGTGCTAGAAATTCATTTCTCGAAAAAGTGTGGTTCGGATTCCACAATAAGCTGTAGGTCCCGTTGCTAGGTGGCCAGTTGGTTCCTAGCCCCGTAAAAATATCTAATCCTTCGGGCCAGCCCTAGGAGAGCTGTTAATCAGCTCAGTGGTCTGGTAAAACTAAGATATACTTAACTTAACTGATATTCCTGAGGCGGTAAAACAAGGGTTCGCGCATGCGCAATTCACTGCCGTACCAATATCCAGTTCGTAAAAGGCAAACTTTTAGCAGATCACTTCATTAAAATAAAATTTCTGGGAGCACAAAGAATGGTAGACATATTACTTTGAAAGAACTGAATTTTGTCAGTCCTGAAGCAAGAATGAATACCATTAAGATTATTTATCTGCTGCTTGGTATAAAATGATCACATATTTTCAGTGAAAAGAGGTAATGATAATGTCAATAATGGTCTTCCTTCCAAGCCTTTCTGCTGTTGCTTCATGTTCTTCGCTATTGTTGTTGTTTTTAAACTATTCATGATAAATGACTATCTCTTGATTAATTACCAATCCCAGGGCTGCCACTCCTGGGTTTTTAAACCCAGATCTGGTTTTTTTGTCTCTTGTCTGGGTTTTTTATTCGGAAATTTGGGTTTTTTGTAAAATTACACTGAAGTAAGATATTTTTTGAAAATAAGTATCTATGGTCCGCAAGTAGACAACGTCAGCTAAGATGTTGTAGAGACATATCTTGATGATTTGTACTTAGGTGGCAGAGCAATGGCTTTATTAAGAAAAGAGCCACCTGGTGTATGCAAGTAGAGAAAACTTTCAAAACAGATTGTCTAAATTTTCTTGTCGAATTATCAAAACAAATTAAGCAAAGGTTCCCCCTTCATGAAGATGGTGTTGTTGCTAATTTAAGCATCTTGGATCCAGCTTTGGCTCTTGATACTGCAAAATCACCAACATCTCTTGTCAAATTAGCATTTAGTTTTCCATAAATTATCCTTGAAAAGGAATTGAATGACTTAGACGACGAATGGAAATCATTCCGAAATTCAAAAGATATAATTCCTATTTATAATTCAATTCCAGTTAATTCTGGTACAAATTAAGAAATATAAGAGATGGCTTTGATATTCCCAAATTTGAAAAGCTTTCCGGTTTTATGACAAATTTAACAATACTACCACATTCTTCTGCCTCAGTAGAACAAGTTTTCTCTCGAGTTAATTTAGTCAAATCAAAAAATACAAAACTCTCTCAAGCCCTATTCAGTGAGAGACAAGCTGCTTGCTAAACAGGCAATCAGAGGTGGTTGGTGGTTTTAGTAGTGATGCTTGGGAACCTACATCAGAACTCGTAAAGATGTAATGGATGGTGTTTGCCATAAAAGGCATAAAAAAAACGTCTGAAAAATCTGCAAGATTCAAATAAAGTGACCCTACAAGAAGTTTGAATTTGAAAGCGATCCGGATCTAGAAACACAAGCGTAAGCCTTTTTCATCCATCACCTTGTTACTGTATACCTAAGGCTCTCCTGATTATTTATATCCTAGGTATGTCTAGTGTAATTATTTAGCACTACTACCAAGTGTACACACACACACTATATATATATATATATATATATATATATATATATATATATATATATATATATATATTGTACATATAGCGCTGGGTTTTTTGCTTAGGAATCTGGGGTTTTTTTCCATCTGAATCTGGGGTTTTCTGAAGAGTGCGAGTGGCAGCCCTGAATGTAAAGATTCATGTATAGGTAATAGAGCATTTGTGCGCTTAACTCTATAGTTAAGCACTTCAAAGATATTGAATCGACAGAATAGAAGACATTTTCATAGTTAACATTACTGAATGCCAAGATCACTAGCCATATTCATTTCATTGATTTATCCGTATATATGGAACTTATGTAAAATTCAGATAAAACTTAGAAATTATTGCTAAACTTTGAAATGATTTTTAACAGGCTTTAATAATCTATTCAAATCTGATATTGATATGGACGCGGTTGAACAAATGGGATTTAACAAGCGAGAAGTAAAAGGGTCACAAAAGCAGAAGCAGTTTGGTTCCCTCGGATGTGAATCCCAGGCTTCATGCCTCAAGCAAAGGACTTTTCTTTTTATCTTTCGCTTCCTCCAACACGAAGCTGATTCAAAGGGACGATGGGGAAACATCCTTCAAGGTATGATGGCAACATAATTCAATTTCGAAAAATAAACAAAATAATTGTAGCACCTGTCCACTCCCTCACCAAAGTAGGTTTAAGATAGATATATGGCTTTACAATAGATAGAGAGCAAATAATACCTGATGTTGTTAATATCTGTATACTTGTACTACGTTGTTCGGTGTTCTTCCACCAGGGCGGAATATCGTAGGTAGGCCAAGAACACTGAAATTGATTTAACCATAATTTTTTTCACGCCAGTTTAATGTCTTGTTAGCAGTAGATATGCTATTTGTGTTAACATGTCTTGTAATTTTAGCATATTGCTATGGCTCATCAGCCCAAAGACATTTTCAATTTCATGAAAATAATCTTGTCCACTTTTAAAAAGGCTTGGTAAGGTACTGATTGTGTTAAGAAGTTCCGCCTCTTAAACATATTCCTTAGTGAGTACATCAGGACGACTTAACCAATCCTAAGGAAAACCACTTCTGTTACTCTATATAATGTGGAAGATATTCATTCTTTAGAAAAGGGCAAAACAATAAAAAAAATAGCTGCCTAATCAACTGGCACAAGAATAACGCTTGCATAACCAAGATTGTTTTCCTTACTGTTATCATCCTTATAAGCTTTTTTTTCCCTTGGCGCAACGATTCTATAACATTTACCAAACTAACAATAACGCAAAAGAATTGCTACACAAACAAATACAACTATTTTCCTCGTCGAATATAGTAACAGAAGTCGTTTTCCACAGTTTGTTCAAGTCGTTCTGATAAAACTCTCGCGGTAATATATTAAAAGACAAGACTTGTTAACACAATTAGTGCAGCTGAGCTCTTAAGTGATACGACATGATGACATATAGGATTTCCTTCAAAATCCACGATACTAACAACTGACATGTTCCATTATACGTATACCTATTATTTCAATGCGAAAACACGATTATTGCATACAATGACATAATGTGTTACATAAGATTGAAATCTGTCATATATTTGAAAACTGTAATAATATATCACGTGTAGCCAAATTCCGGAAGAACAGTTATGAAACATTTTAAAAAATCGTTCACTCATCACCGATGCACCTGACAAAAATAAATAAATAAAAATCGACATCAATCCTTACCCAAAATGTTAAATAAAATGAAAAGATTTGCCATGAGATCAATATTACTCCCAATGCAACCATAAAATTCTAAATAGTCATATTTGATAGTTTTTGCACCTCAAAGCTGAAAAAATGCAAATAGAAATATGATTATTTATTGACGACTGACAGAGAAGTTTCGAAACAGAGAGGGAGAGAGAGAGCGAGGAGGGCGGGGGCCATTCGGTGTATCGATTTTTTCAACATTATATTAAAAGAGAGATGGGCATGCCAAAGTAGACCATATGAAGAAAGCGAAGAGAAAGCATATGGAGTTCTCCGAGAAGGGTAAGATGATTATAGACAAAGAACGGTGCTACTTTGGGTTTTATCTAGGCGTCAGTCACTCCTAGGATCTAGTACTAAACACCGAATGGTAAATGTCAAGTAGACGGCCGTACGAAGATATTGCTTATTATAATCTGTCGAACACACCATATAGAAATGGATGTATACAATACTTTTAACCCCGAGCGGTTAGTACAAAACAAGGCGTCATGAGCTTCTGCCATGGTTGGTATTTTTTTTTTTTTTTTTTTATAGCACCTTGGAGTAGGTGACGCTTAAATAACAAGACAAAGAACCACATTATGATGTAAGACTACATAAACGGGATAATGTGAATAAATCTAATAAAAAATCACTTTAGCAGATCACATTGACTTAATTAAATTTCTGGGAGCACAGAGAAAGGTAGACAAATTACTTTGAAGGAACTCATTTTTCTTTCAGTCCTTAAGCAAGGATGAATGCTATCAAGATGTTTATATGCTGATTGGTATAAAATTATTACATATTTCCAGAGTGAAAAGAGGTAATAATAATTTCAATACTGATCCTCCTTGCAACTTGCAAGCCTTTCTGCTGTTGTTTCATGTTCCTCGCTATAAGTATTGTTTTTAAACTATTGAAGATAAATTACTATTTCCTGATTAATTACCAATTATATCCTTCACGTTTATACATTCTAGTATAGGAAAATGTCAAGTGAACATTTGTGCGCTTAACTAAGTTCGTCAAAAATAATGAGTTGAAAGAATAGCAGATATGGCATTAAAAGTGTTGTTGTTGTTGTTTAAGATTAAGCTGGCTTTATGCCAGCACGGGCTCTTGCTCCCTGTGCCAGGAAGTTCTGCCACAGGCGAAGGACTTTGATCGTTCACTTCTTCAATCCCCTGACACGAAGGTGCTTGAAGGGACATGAGGAAAAGAACCTTGGTCGTATTATGGCAACATCCTTCAATTTAGTAAAATAAAGAAAATAACTATTACATATTGCATTTCATTCAACCTGTCCACCAACGTAGGTTTTAGATAGAAATGGCTATAGGAGTCATCAACGTGTCTTTTCCAAACAATAACACTTCTCTTCTACCTTAGCAGAGGATATTAACTACATAAACACACACATAATATAGTACGCACGCGCACACACACACACACACCACACACACACACATATATATATATATATATATATATATATATATATATATATATATATATATATATATATATATATATATAAACAATGCGGAAAACTTAATTTCTTCAAATTTACTAATTGTCTGTTTTTCTTGGGCTATGACTGATTACTAATGGTTGATTACCCTCATTCAAATTTGAAATTGTAAACAAAAACTGAAAAAAAGTATTAAAATACTAAAATTCAAAGCATTAACTTTCGGCAGAGGAGACTAACGGACAATCTAGCCTCCTGTGGGGGCAAGCCAGCCTCAATGGGTGCCGGTCCCAAGCCCGGATAAAATAGGGAGGGTTGTGTAACAGGAAGGGCATCAGACTGTAAAAAAACCCACGCCAAAACCAATGGAATGAGTCGTGATATTGATGAGAATAGGGCTAGGGCGTACTCCGTAAACGACGCACAGACACATCGCCCTAACTCTGACAAGGCGAGGGCTACTGCATCATGAGCGGGTGCAGCTAAAGAAGCGAGCTCTAAAATGTGATCAGAGTAGGCCAGCTCAAATATTGGGTCTATGACAGGAAGAGGAAGAGAGTTGGCAGAGTTAATGAGGATAAAGAGAGTGGATATTTTGTGTGTGCAGAAACTCGATGGAAGGGTAATAAAGCTAAAGAACTGGGGGATGGCTACAAGTTAATCTATAGTGGAGCAAATGAGCAGGGTAGGAATGGCGTTGGAGTAGTGTTGTCGGGGGAAACAAATGAGAATGCAGTGACGGAAGTGAGTAGAAAGAATGACCGCATTATGAGAGTGAAGATATGTTATGGAGGGAAACAATGAACATCATTAGCGCTTATGCTCCACAGGGGTCTGCACAGAGGAAGAAAAGAGCCGTTTTTGGAACGAAATGAGTGAGGTAACGCAAGAACTGGAAGAGCAGGAGAGGACTGTAGTGGGGGCAGACTTTAATGGACATGTCGGAAATGAAAAGGATGTAATTGAACGTGTGCATGGAGGACATGGGATTGGGGAGAGAAACCCAGAAGGAGAGAGTATAGTAGACTTTGCCGTGTCCTTTGATATGGCAATAGTGAACACATTCTTCAAAAAGAAGAGGGAGCACTTGATAACATACAGGAGTGCGGTAGATGCACACAAATAGATTACCATTCCTTTACATAGATCAAGGCTGGTGGAAGTCAGGAATGTAAAGTTATCCCAGGTGACCACGTGGCCCCCCAACATAGGCTCCTTTGTATGGATTTAAAGATGAAAAGAGAAAAGAAAACGAAAACGAATGGGGTAAAGAAAATCAAGTGGTATAAATTGTTAGGGAGGGATAATGATAAGAAGAGAGAGTTCAGGAGAAGAGTGCTGGGAGAGGTTTGATCTGGGAATTGAAGATGTGGGAGAATGGTGGAGGCATAATGCATCAGTGATTAGAAGACATGGAAAGGAGATACTAGGGGAAACATCTGGAATAGTATGGGAGGAAAAGGAGAGCTGGTGGTGGGAAGAAGAGGTGGGGGAAGTGGTGAAAGGTAAAAGGGGGCAAAGCAAAGAAGATTTGAAGAGTCACAGCTGCAGGAGGACAGAGAAAGATTAAGAGAAAGAAACAAAGAAGTAAAAAGGGTGGTAGCTCAAGCTAAGGCAAGGGCATATAAGAAGTTTGGTTTTATAATGAACTGGAAACCAAGGAAGGGTTGAGTAAGATGCTCAAACTGTCAAAAGTAAGAAATAAAAGAACAAAGGACATCACCCATATTAAGCAAATGAAAGATAGGAATGGTACGGTCGTAAAAAAGGAAGAAGACATCCTGAAAAGATGGAAAGAGTATTTCGAACAACTGCTAAATGAAGAAAATGAAAGACTTGTAAGAGAGGATGGACAAGTAAACATGGGAATGGTAATGGGGAATCTCAGGGATGAAGTGATACGAGCCTTAAAAAGAATGAGAAATGGGAAGGCAACAGGACCTGACTTAATCCCAGTCGAAGTTTGGAAAGCCTTAGGAGAGGAAGGGGTAGACATCTTGTATGATCTGATGGTAAAAATATTCGAACAGGAAAAGATACCAGAAGAATGGCGGGAAAGCATATTGATACCTATATTTAAAGGTAAAGGTGATGTCCAGGATGCAGTAATTATAGAGGTGTAAAACTAATGTCTCACACGTTGAAGATTTGGAAAGAATCATAGATAGCAGTGCTGAGAGAGGAAGTTAGAATAGGGAAGGAACAGTTTAGGATTTATGAAGGGAAGCGGCACAACGGATGGAATATTTTGCATAAGGCAGCTAATAGGAGAAATTCAGAGAAAAACAACGAGACCTGCATCTGGTATTCATAGACCTTGAAAAGGCCTATGACAGAGTGCCAAGGCAAGAAATATGGAGATGTTTGAGGGAGAAGATGGTGCCGGAAAAGTATGTCAGAATTATTCAGGAGATGTACAGGAATGTGTATACTAGAGTGAGGAGTAGTGTTGGTGAGACGGATGGAATTGAGAAAATAAGAGTTAGGGATTACACCAGGGGTCAGCACTTAGCCCATTCATCTTCAACATCGTGATGGATGTAATGACCAGGGATGTTAGAGAAGCAGTGCCATGGTGCATATTATAGCGGATGACATTGTGTTGTGTTCAGAGGGGAAGGAGGAGTTGGAGGGGAGGTTGAAGAGGTGGAGAGCAGCACTTGAGGAGAGAGGAATGAGAATAAGCAGATCAAAAAACCGAATATATGTGTTCTAGTATTACTGAGGACGGTGGAAGTAGCATAAGCATTGGGTGGGGAAGAAATAAAGAAAGTACAGAAGTTCAAGTACTTAGGGTCCGTATTGGAGGATAGTGGAAGCATGGACCAAGAGGTGAGACACCGAATTCAGGCAGGATGGAATAATTGGAGGTCTGCATCAGGGTACTCTGTGACAAGAAGGTCCCTCTGAAATTGAAAGTTAAGTTCCATAGGACGGTGGTCAGACCAGCAATGTTATATGAACAGAAACGGCAAGTATGAGGAAAACAGAGGAGAAGAAGATGGATGTAGCAGAAATGAGAATGTTGAGATGGATGTCGGGAGTAACAAGGGAAGATAGGATTAGAAATGAGTATATAAGAGGATCAACAAAGGTAGCTGAAATATCGAAGAAAATACAGGAAGGAAGGCTTCGATGTATGGACACCTGTTACGATGGGAGGAACGTCATGTTGGAAGACATACGATGGAAATGGAAGTGCAGGGTAGAAGGAAGAAGGGAAGACCAAGAAAGAGATGGCGTGATTGTGTAAGGGAAGATATGGAATTGAAAGGTATAAATGAGAACGAGGCACAAGACAGAAATCGATGGAGACGACTCATTCGTAATGGCGACCCCATATAAAAATGGGTTTAAGCTAGGAAGAAGAAGAAGAAGAAGAGGAGACTAACGGACGGACCGACGGGAAATGGAGAATATGAAGTTACATAAAAAATACCACGTTTATGTAAACTAAGCGTAGCAAAATAAAAATAATTAAATAATTCAAAAGAATAAAAACTCAACAACAAAAACGTTAAGATACAAAGCTGAGTATGACAGTTGAATAAAATAAAACAGGTAAATATAAAACAAAAGGACTAAAGAACACCCACCTAAAACACAGACACATGCATACACTTACACTCTCTCTCTCTCTCTGAGGAAGGCAGCAGAATCGCTGCCGAAAGATATTTTGAATTTTAGTATCATTGATATTAGTTATAATTTTTTCCCATTTATTGCAACTCACCATAGAGTTGATTATTTTGCATCACATTACGTATCATTAGTATCGTCACTAATTTGATCACTATCACTCATACTACATATTGATTAAGCTATTAACGAATTTCAAATCACACCTTCGCCCTCCAACAGCTAGGCTAACACTGCTCTAGAGTCTAGAGGGCAGTGCTCTCATCACCCTTACGTGAGATCTGGCTACATTATCACCCTACTAGCAAAATAAGAACTGCTGAGCACCAGCAGTTCCTCATATTGTTTCAATTAATTTTCTTTTTATAAAAACAAGAGAATGGTAATCATTTTTGAAGGTTATTGTTAATCTACACCTAATTTCTCATATTCATGTATATATTCATAATTTTGTGCATATATATGAAATCTATATGGGGTGCTGCAGTTCCACAATGGCCCCCCCTGACGAGCCGCCACTGCTAATATGTATTTACATAAGTTACATAAGTGACATTGTGATATAATACTGTTTCAATGTTTGTAATCCATAATCAATCTAAAGTCTATTATGAAAGTATATTGGGGAAGCAATGGAAATCCACTCCTCTCACGTTTCTAGGACCATTTATTTTGTACATTTACATGTTGCTCTCATGTAAAAATAGAGCTCAAAATAAAGCTCAAATTAACCAACATTCACCAGAAATAGCCCCTTGGTTAACACCGGCGCATAGTATATATGTGCACATTTCTTCAGTAGCTGACCAGTTGTTATTTTCCTTTCATTATAGTCCTCATACAGTTTCACATGACACGTCCTTGTAGTTCCTTGACCTGCTTCCTCTGACATCTCTTTAATTTGCTCTCTTTGACAAGTTAATTCACCCGATTCGGTATTTCCTTTGCCTCTAAGTATATTAAAGATATAAGTGAATAAGTTGAGAGGTTACTTTTTTGGCTTTTTTGTTCAGCTTATGATGCCACCCCTCCACATCATTGTTTGTCCTAATACTGCGCCCAAACACTGGCCAGTTCTCCATTATCCACACCTGACTCTGCAACCACATTAGGTCAACATAATCCATAAACACTAACTGACCCAGTGACAACCACCTTGCCTGAAAGTTCATCAAAGGTTTCCTTAATATTATCGCTATAATATAAAATTATTTGTATGGGCCCAAATCGCCCAAAACAAAAGTCCGAAACAACCGACCAAATATTCCGAATGACCCTAAACAATTGTCCAAATCAGCCTAGTAAATGGTCCGAATCAGCCAAGACTAAGGTCCGAATCAGCCATGGTCTGAATACGCTTGCATCCAAAGAAGGCTAGTGCTTTCCTGAAGAACTGTCTCATCGACTCCATCCTGAAGGAAGTATGCCATAGAAACTTAATTAAGTAGCCGAGATCTACAAATAGGAACCAGCCACATTCAGAACCAGAAACCGTTGACTGTATAACTCAGTGAGCTACCTGTTACCTCTTTTATCACCTGCCTCGACTTCTGTGTCTAACACCATGATCTTGTTCTAAATGTTTGTCAAGGCAGAGGAGTGGGAGAGAGCTTGTCAGAGCAGTTAGACTGAAGCAAATTCTCCTGCCCAGAAACAAGATTAGTCACTAGGATGAGGCCTCCTTGGCAGCCCCACTGAAGCCTTGGGTTCCTTCTTGGGACACCAAAAGGATTCAAGGCGCGAAGGACAAGCCACAGAAGAGGCCTTGGTCCCTTCCCCGAGATCATTGTGCTGATGAATCAGCGCCTGATCTCTGCGGTATTCTGTATTTCCTGGTTTTTTGCATCGTGAGGAAGAGGACCCTCAAGTCCTTTCAGGATGCGCTCATCTCGACCTGCTATCCTTGCAGAGGAAGAACAACCTCCGCAGACCCTTGAGGACCTCCTCAACTACTCAGGTGTATGACCGAGCTGATCCAAGAACCAAAATCAGGATGTAGGCCTTCATAGCTGAACTTCAAGAGATTGAGAGGACAAGTGAGGAGGATCAAGCACTTACCCATCCTGCTAGAAGAACCAGCTGGAGAGGCAAGGCGTGGGTGGTCACCACGGCAACATGGGTCTGGAAGAGCACCTATGGCTTGGTGATGCATTGTCCCAAGGACAGTGGAGAGATTCACTCAAATGTACCCAAGAACTTGGCTTGGGTGAGCGGACCCAATGACACGATCGGCAGCTGACTGGAGTTGAATGCTCAGGCATCGGTTGTCGTGAACATGCACCATCCTCACAATGTGCTCCAGTCTTTGAGCACTCAACGCAGTGCAGGCAGGAAGTGTCAAAACACCTGCATGTTTCAGCACTTTCTACCTGTGCCTAAACCAGACTAGGGAGTTGACTCTCCAATGCTGGTTCGGTGTGCCCAAGATTCTGCAGAATCCCAATTACTTGGTGTGATTTGGCTCGGAGCACCTGATGCTCCCGAATCTCATGTAGAACGATCAATCGGGAGCTGTCTCCTCCCCAATGCCCAAAGAGACAGGCACAGTACCAGTCTTAGAAACAGACTTCTTTGAACTGGTATCGGGAGGAGGCCTGCACACCCAAGGCACAAGACCTTGGCAGGGTCCATGACCCAAACTCCGAGTCCAGAGGATGGGCCAGTGAGAGATCCCACTGCCTCCCCTATGAAGGGAGGCAGCCCTTCAGAGGTCCTGATGTGGTCCTTCTTGTTGGAGGGGGGAACAGGCAGCCTCCTTGTTCTTTGGCTGACAAGCCTCATAGGAAGAAGGGAAGGAGACAGCAGACGACATCTTATGAGACCTCTTTTTCTATCTCCTTTTCGACATCTTTGGGATGGCGGTCAAGAGTGAGCAGTAGAAACCACAGGAACAGCCAAGGAAGCAGGAGCAACCAGGGCAGGAGGCACAGCAAAAGCGACCCAGTTGACAGGAACCAAAGGAGCAGCTTGGGTAGCAGAAGCAATCAGGACAGGAGCCACAGCAGGGATAGGAGCAGTGGGACCACAGGTAGAGCCGGGGGCAACGACACCACATACTGGGGTACTAGAGCGTGCATAGCTATACGGTTCACCAGTCAAGATTGTCAGTCAGATAGTGGGTCAACACAATGGTGGGGACCTTAACAAAAACCATCATGGTAATGGTGGTCATAATCAGCAGCATGCATTCAGTAGACATCCCATATTTGCAGGAGTTAGGTACCAGAGCCTACGGCGAATAGCTAAAATCCACAAATACTTAAAACCACACTAAAAATGTTTAGAATTGCCTATTTTGGTAGTTGAAACAAAACACTAAAAATGCTTATAACTGAATTTTTTAATAGTTTGATCAAAAAAGGTGCATTTAGTAACAAAAATGATATGAAATAAAAGTAATTTGTAAATGTTTCAGTGAAAAATACTGCAAATAGGCAAATTTTCCACAAATAATGGATATATACAATCCCTAGAAAAAGCCACAAATAGGCAAGTCTAAGAATAGCGGGGGTTGACTGCAATCACTGGGTAATGCCTCAGGTGCTCCAAGATCCTCTGAACAAATGAAAGACCCAAGAGTCCCAAGGAAGTCCATGCCAAAACTGAAGAAGTTGGGTAAAGTGAGGGAGACTCTTGCTTCGAGGGAAACGTTCCCCCTTGGAGCAAGCCAAGGCTCCCAGGAAGAGGCATCTTCAATCGCCCCACCTGCTGAACCTCACCTGACAAAGCAAAGGAAGAAGACAAATGAGAGACAGCCAGAATGGAAAGCTTACTGGGCAAGAGAAACAAGGAAGAAGGGTTAGCTACCAAGGGCGTCACAGGAGGAGTGCATACTTCAAACGATGTCTTTGCAGCCCTCCTATACCGTTTCCTCCCCTGTAAACTTCGCCCAAGAGCAACACTCAGCACAAGTAGATTCCAGATTACAGTCATGCTCCCTGCAAGGGGTACAGAGGGCATGAAGGTCTACATCAGATGGAGAGCAAAAATGGGTACAACCCTTACCAGCAACCCCAAGATAAACATCCTGGGGTGGTTGATGAACTTCTGCACAAGACTAGATGATTCATGGGTTTGCACAGTACATATAAAACAATATGAAACACAGACATTCAATGCAGTCAAAAACAATACCCCACCAGGAAAAATGGCAATCAGGCAGAGAGCTACCAAAACACGTAAGCATCAGACAACAGCCGAAAGCTAATTGGAATATTTACATCTAGGCAGGCAGGATTCCCGTCTACCGGACAATTGTTAACTGCCTAACCACATTGTTAGAAAGTTTAATGGCCGTTTCCAGCTTCGCTGAAAGTAATTCCTAATGTAAAGGACTGATGGTTTGTGTATTGCGTAGGAACAATTATCTTGGCTCCCCTCTGACTGGAGACCTTCCTCTTATGAAAGAGGCAGTGGACTCTTCTGCAGGTGTAGACCTTGAAGTATGCTGAAGAGTGAAAAACCTTGGTACATAAACTTGTTGGTGCTTGTTACTGGATTAAAAATTGCCTCCTATTAGCAAAGCAATTCCAAAACTGATGTAGGTACTGTATTAGCAAGAATGGAACATCACTAGAAGAAATTGGCTCTTTGACTTTGACCCTAAGAGGATAAAGCTTCAGATGATGACAGTGTCAACCAACAGAGGCTCCAGTACCGTCATAGCAGATATATCTGCAGCAGCACATTTCACTTCCCTTGATTGATAACATTTTCTCACTAGTATAAAGTGAGATTGACCTTCTGGCTAAGACCCTAGCACAAAACATATCAAGAATAATTAAGGAAAAGCAAGGTCAAATACAGGGTAATGACAAAGTAGTCTATCAATAAAAAAAAAAAAAATTTAAATAAGAAAAAAGATTAAATAATAAGCTGGGTATTTTCATGGTTGTTGTAACATTTGAGAACCATGAAAGAATTAGGCTGATGACACTTAGTGCTTGATATCCAAGGAGCACAACAGTGAATTAATTATGATGGGTTTGTACAAAAAAAAAAAAAAAAAAATTCAATGTCTCATGCAATTTCTATCTAAAGTTAAAGGTGGTCACACTTGCCCATTTTACAGCATCTTGAAACATCCTGCCTCTAAATTTTGCGCCAAATAGCCGATTTGGGTGATAAGAACCAAAGTAGCTCTAAGCTATGTTAGTGCAATGGTCATAAATATTCATGAATCCAGCTTTGCTAACAGTAATGGCTATCTAATGCAAATTTGGGCAGAACGATCCTTAAATATACAAGATAAAAGCTTGAGTGACCTCATTTTAAAATCTTGGCTCGTCCTGCTACAACGAGTCTCTACAAATTAAAAATTTGCAGAGAGCATTTTAACTTAATCTGGTCAAATTATTTAGTAACAATGAGAAATATGAGACAAAAAAAGTGAATGGATTTCTGTGAACCTCAGTGATCAGGTTGAAAGCATTTGTCAGATGTTACAATCTCAGCACAAAAATTTCAGCAAAGTTTGCAACTTATTCATGCCTGTCCTACTTGGTCCTTACCTTGCTAGAAAACAGAGGTCTTACATTGCCTATATGTATTTGCTTGTCATAAACTTTTTGTTTGTTAATATTCCTAAGGTGCACACACCATTAAACAAGATAAAATGACCCTTAATATATTCAACTAGGTTCTACATAATCAAATCATTATGTGTAAAAAAGCTTGGGAAATATCTTAATAAGGAGATGAAATTCACCTATGTATTAAAAAGTTTGTTAAGTGTCAGGACATATTCAACTCATAAACAAACAACGGAGTAACATCAATACAAATACATTTGTGTACAGTATTTACATTTTTTTTACTTGATGCTATACCAGTCTCTTCAATGAATGTCACTCACTACCTTTGGTAAACTATGGAGTCTATATAATGAAGCAATTCCCACTTTAACAGCATTGGCAATGAAGTATCGTGCATTAATTAATATAAAAGTTTGGCACCAGTGAGGCCATTTACCTCAAGGAAGTGCCATGGAGAAAGTGCTTTTTAACATGATGCTCACGAATTTCATTATAATAGTCATACAGCATTATAACATTCTGCTAAATGACATTTTTAGCTACTCTTAGGCAAACAAACCCATGCGGCCACAAAACCTGTTCAGTCCATCAGTAACAAAGGTTTCAGAGTAATCAATATTCTCTTGATGTCACTTTTTAAAAGAAGACATTAACCAACCAATAAATTACAAATAAGGTTTAACATAAGACACTCAACAACATTGACCAACTCTTTCTTGAATATCTTTACCTTCATGCAATAAACTTAATTTAACAATGATCATCTCTTCATTAAAAAGCAAACAAAACTTAGTCCACACACGATTATTAATTTATTACAGTAGTACTAAAAATACAGGAATTAAAGAGAAAAAAAATAACCTGACAGATTTCACAAAAAACTTTTATTGACAACTCAATATGTGAAACTGAACAATCTATCATTAATGGAATCCAAAAGGAAAAAAAAAAAATTTATAAAAATATTCTAAATTTTCTCTTAATACTTTTCACTTGAGGATTTTCCATTAATCAACAAGGAAAGGAAACCATTAAAATGTTTCTATTTATTTTTAACATTTTTAGGCTCACATCAGACCTATAAGAAAGAATTTATAAACTGACTAGTTATAAAAGAGGGTCTAGCACAACACCCGTAGATTCTGTGTTATCATCCTCTTTTTCAGCAATAATTACTTCTTCAACCTCAATCACCACATCTTCATTAATAACCATCACATCCTCCTTTTTATCCCTCTCACCACCTTGTCTCCACTTCTTATTAACTATTTTCCCAGTTTGATCAAGATGTGGTCCTCTTTCCTCCAACATGAACACTTTTCTCTTATTGTTGAACTTATTTGGCGAAGAGTCGTCATTCTTAATATACAGGGTAATTTTTTCTTGACTTTCCACTGCTTCACATAATACTTTTGTGCAGCCATCAGCTTCATTGAAATTATCATGTTTTCCTTCATGCTTAGCTAACAATGTTTTGTTTGAGAAAGCAATGCCACACACTTTACAACTATAGAGTACAGTCTCTGCATGCATTAACATGTGATTTAGAACACTTTTATGTGAATTCAGCTGTTTTCCACATGAAGAGCAGGTATACTGCTTTTCTACAATATTACTTTCTATACCTTCCATTGGGCTTTTTTCCATGATATTATCTGACAAATCCTCTATAGGATTAATGTACTCTCTTATGTTACTTACACTGACACTATTTTCATGACTATTATGTGTCAATTCATCACAATGCTTCCTTTTCTTATGATTCCCAAGGACCTTCTTGCTGCGAAAAACTTTCCCACACTCATCACACTTGTATTGCAATTCATCCTTGTGTTGGCGGAAATGTCTTGCCAAGGCAGTCTTAGATTCAAAGTTCTCGTTACAAATTTCACAGGTAAAGGTAGGTTTCTCCCCAGAGTGTCTCCGATGCAAGTGAATCTTGAGACACTCCTTTTTCCCAAACTTTCTTGCAAACCTCACATTCAAAGGCTTTGTCAGAGTCATGCATTTGTATTTTATGCAATTGCATATGTTTTTTAAGACTGGATTTTGTGGACAATCTCTTATCACAAAACTTGCAAGACAAATCCTGAGCATTATGTTCATCCTCACTTTCAGCCTCCAGGTGCTTGCGCATGTGATTTTTGAGCTCAATGCTATTCCTAACAAACACCTCACCACACCAACCACACTTATATGGTGCTTCCCTTTTATGCAGCACTGTGTGAGCCTTGAAGGTCACACTTAAAGAAAAGTCCTTCCCACAGATATTACAATGAAAAGGTTTTTTATCTTGGTCATCCATGATTAATACAAAGGTTAATAAATTTCCAAAAATTCAGAACCTCTTTTCCAACTGAAGTCAGGGTCTCTTTTAAGCTACATCTTTTATAGCCATCACAAGAAACTGTTAGTAACACATATTTAAAAATTCCTCAATCGTATACCTATGTATAGTACAGGGAAGAAAAATAATTAACCAAGAGCTTACTTAGGTACAACATTCTGAGGACTTACAATTCGTATTAAATAAAACAATAATAGAACATTCTTGAGAAATTAGGCTATTAGTTTCACTTACATAACGTACAATATTTTCATACAATCTTAGGCCAGAGTCAAGTTTCAGGCTTTCCAAATGACCTCATGACTAAAATATCTGGGATACATGTTGCAATTTATTCA
This sequence comes from Macrobrachium nipponense, assembly GCF_015104395.2. Lineage (NCBI taxonomy): Eukaryota > Metazoa > Arthropoda > Malacostraca > Decapoda > Palaemonidae > Macrobrachium > Macrobrachium nipponense. The sequence continues at coordinate 76,662,460 of NC_087208.1, read as the reverse complement.
ATTCGACAAGATAAAATTATGGATCAATATTAGAGTAACATAGAGCATTTCTATATCAGAGAAAGTGACAACATTATTCCTTCATACAAACTATTAAATCCCACTTTTCAGCAAATGATGTCTTCTGTGATGGGGGTAAGTTTGGTATTACAAATACCTGCAAAAGAAAAATAAAATAATTGTAGACAACACAGTATATCCATATAAACTTTTTACTGATATACCCTGATATTACAAAGCAAAACTGCTTTAACTTTGGTCCTACATAAGCAAGTATGAAGTTTTTCATAATAAAACTAATATTGTAATACTTACCTGAACACCTGAATTAGCCCTGGTCACTGACCAGCCCAAACTATATCCCCACATATTTACCCACTAAGTGGGTAATTTTAACTGTCAGTATTACAAACGCTGCAGGTAAAATCTAGTCAAATGAGTTACCTGTGTTACCGTTGGCAATGCTGCCGCAAATACCGGCCACCAGAGGCCTGTCTCCTCAATTGAATCATTCACTATCAAATTGAAGTGGGGAGGAGAGTGGGAATCATTCAGGTGTTCAGGTAAGTATTACAATATTAGTTTTATTATGAAAACTTCATATTGCAATACACTCCCTGAACACCTGAATTAGCCTGATTAACAACATTTACTCGGAGGTGGGATCAATCTAATTCAGCCCAACCTGTCCACGGAACATACGCAGGTAGCTCATAAACAACCTACCATGTATAAAAGCATGTATCCTCACCTAGTTATCTAACTCGAAGGTGAGGATGTTTGCAAAGAAAGTACTTCAACATCAGTGTTGAGTCTAAGGTACTGCCTGAGTCAGAAGTACTTCCCATGTGATAAGCTATACTTCTTATTCATGGAGGTAAAAACAAATATCCTCACCGTGTTGTCCACCTCACTAGGTGAGGATGTTTGTAAAGAAAGTACTTCAACATCAATGTTGAGTCTAAGGTACTGTCTGAGTCAGAAGTACCTCCCATGTGATAAGGTAAAAAACAAATCTCCTCACCTGGCTGTCCAGCTCAGTAGGTGAGGATGCTTGCAGAGGAAGTACCATACCGTCGGTGTCGAGTCCAAGGTACCGCCTGAGTCTGAAGAACCTCCCATGTGGTATTCTATACCTCTCATGTATGGAGGGGAAATGGTGAACCTCCCTTGTGGCTATCTAGCCTCTCATGTATGGAGGAGAAGTTGAGTGTGCAGGACCTTCAGTTCTCTACTGCTCACTGATGTAGATGACTTGTGCTGAAGAAATTGTAGTTATTCCAACATGACCATCTGCCTAATCTCAAGGGCCTAAGGAACAATACACTCAGTCTAAGTTTGACCAACAGAAACACTAGAGTTCATTAGACTATCACTGCCTCCCTAAACTTCTAACCCTAAAGTTCATTTAGACTATCACTGCCTCCCTAAACTTCTAACACCCTAACTCTACCAAGCCAACAATAAAAATGATATTGTAATGATACAATTAAGTTTGTTCATACTTACCTGGCAGATATATATATAGCTGTATTTTTCCGAATCCGACAGAAATTTAAACACTTACGACACACGCAGTGGGAGTCAGGTGGTTAGTACCCATTCCCGACGATGGGAGGCGGGTATCAGGAATCATTCCCATTTTCTATTCATAATTTTTATTTCCACTGTCTCCTGAGGGGAGGTGGGTGGGTACTTGATTATATATATCTGCCAGGTAAGTATGAACAAACTTAATTGTATCATTACAATATCATTTTGTTCATGAAACTTACCTGTCAGATATGTATATAGCTGAATCCCACCTTTGGTGGTGGGAGTAGACAGAATAGAAGATTTTAGGAAACATATATATGCAGATAATTGATATCTTGATTCCTTACCTGTTAGCATAGCTGACTTCGTGGTTACTGCCGCGTAAGTCTGCTTGTGCTACTAGAGTTGCCAGCGAGGTAGAGACCTATATAGCTGGTGCACTCCAGATGATCTGTCAACAGGGGCGAGACCACGACGTGACTAGACCATTGACCATACAATGAGCAACGAAGTAAAACCAAACCACCTGGCGTAGCCTACCAAAAGTATCCCACATAGACTAAGCTAATGGAAGGGAGATCCGCCGCAGGCGGTCAACCCCACAACCATAACACAAGTTAAAACTCCCCTAAACCATTAAAGGATAGGATAGCGCTACTTCTTGCCCCAAAAACAGTGTCTGCAGCGACGTATGGTCCGAGCGAGTAACAATTTTCGTATGTTGCTTTCACCTCCCGCAGGTAAGTGTGAAGCGAACACCGAATTGCTTCGCCAATAAGTGGCGCCCAAAATATCTTTGATTGCCATATTTTTGTGAAAAGCCACCGAAGTAGCAATAGCCCTCAACTCGTGGGCTTTCACTTTCAGAAGCTCCATGTCACTTTCACTACACTTTTCATGGGATGGGCCTTCCTTAACCATACTTCTTAAGAAGAACGCCAGTGCATTCTTCGACATCGGAAGATCTGGTTTTTTCACAGAGCACCACAAGTTCTCCGAAGAACCTCTGCATGCTCTGGTTCTCTGCAAATAAAACTTGAGAGCCCTGACAGGACACAGGACTCTCTCAGCTTCAGGTCCCACTAGCTCCGACAACCCTTTGATCTCGAACGTCCTCGGCCAAGGGTTGGTAAGGGTTCTCGTTCTTTGCTAAGAACGTAGGACTTAAGGAACAAACTGCACTATGATCCTTGAACCCAATATGCTTGCTTATGACTTGAATTTCGCTAACCCTCTTCGCCGTCGCCAGAGCGGTTAGGAAAATGGTCTTCTTAGTAAGATTCCTAAGCGAGGCTAAATGGAGCGGTTCAAATTGACTCGACATGAGAAACTTCAGTACCACGTCTAAGTTCACGATGGTACTTTAGGTTGGAGAACTTTCACAGTCTCAAATGATCTAATGAGATCATGAATGTCTCTATCATTCGCTAAGTCGAGTCCTCTATGTCTGAAGACCACAGAAAGCACGCTTCTGTAGCCTTTAATCGTGGAAACGGCTAGTTTCGCTTCTTTCCTAAGGTGAAGAAGGAAATCTGCTATCTGGCTCACAGAGGTTGAGGTGGAGGAAATGCCTCCTTCCTTCTGCACCAACTTCTAAAGACAGCCCACTTTGATTGGTAAACTGCGATTGAGGAGGGCCTCCTTGCGGTGGCAATCGCCGTTGCCACAGGTCTTGAAAAAACCCCTCGCTTCTGGCCAACTTCTTGATAGTCTGAACGCAGTCAGACTCAGAGCGGGGAGGTTTTTGTGGTACCTCTCGAAGTGGGGCTGTCTGAGTAGATCTTTCCTTAGGGGCAGAGTCCTTGGAAAGTCTACTAGGAAGGACATCACCTCCGTGAACCAGTCGACCGCTGGCCAGAAGGGGGCGATGAGGGTCATTCTCGCTCCTTCTGATGCAGCGAACTTCCTCATTACTTCCCCGAGGATTTTGAATGGGGGAAAAGCATAAATGTCTAGTCCCGACCAATTCCACAGTAGGGCGTCTACTGCCACTGCTCCCGGGTCCAGAACTGGGGAGCAATACAGCGGAAGTCTCTTCGTTCGGGAAGTTGCGAAAACGTCCAGATGAGGACGTCCCCACAGCTTCCATAGCGACCGGCATACTTCCTGATGAAGGGTCCATTCCGTCGGCAGAAGCTGTCCTTGCCGACTGAGAAGGTCCGCTCGCACGTTTTCCACGCCTGACACAAATCTTGTCAGAATCGTGACGTTTTGCGACTTCGCCCAGATCAGGATATTCCTCGCGATGACGAACAGAGAAGGAGAGTGAGTTCCTCCCTGTTTCCTGAGGTATGCCAAGGCTGTGGTGTTGTCCGAGTTTATCTGAACCACTTTGCTGGAGACTTCCTCCTCGAAGAACCTTAGAGCAAGGTAAACCGCTGAAAGTTCTTTTAGATTGATGTGCCAGGACACCTGTTCCCCTCTCCAGGTGCCTGACACTTCTCTCCCTCCCAGTGTTGCTCCCAAACCCAACCCGTGGAGGACGCGTCGGAGAACAACACTAGGTCGGGGTTCCGAAGCTTGAGCGAAAGTCCTTCCGCAAGCTTCTTTGGATCCAACCACCATTTGAGGTGCTTTTTCACTTCTTCCGTCAAAAACAAGACCTCTTCTAGATCCTGTTTGCGTGACCAATTGCTTGAGAGGAAGAACTGAAGTGGTCGGAGGTGCAACCTTCCCAGAGAAACAAACTTCTCCAGTGAAGAAATGGTCCCCCAGCAGACTCATCCATTCCCTCACCGAGCATGTTTCCTTCCCTAGAAAGGCCGACACTTTGTCCAGGCATTGAAGTTGTCGCCCCTGGGACGGAAAAGCCCGAAAAGCCACTGAGTCCATCTGAATCCCCAGATAGACTAAGGATTGAGAAGGAGTCAGATGCGACTTCTCGAGATTCACCAGAAGTCCCAGGGACCTCGCTAACGACAGAGTCGTGTGAAGGTCCTTCAGACACCTGTCTTGCGATGAGGCTCGAATAAGCCAGTCGTCTAGGTAGAGAGAGATCCTTATTTCCACAAGATGGAGCCACCTCGCAACGTTCTTCATAAGAACGGTGAACACCATCGGTGCCGTGCTGAGACCGAAGCAGAGTGCCCTGAATTGGAAAATCTTCCCTTTCAGGACAAACCGCGGCAGGTATTTCCTTGATCGGGTATGGATGGGGACGTGAAAGTATGCGTCCTGAAGGTCTCAACGAGACCATCCAATCCCCCGGTCTTAAAGCTGCAAGCACTGATTGAGGTGTCTCCATCTTGAACTTCTGCTTGGTAACGAAGCGATTTAGACTGCTGACATCCAGAACGGGGCGCCACCCCCCTGACTGCTTCGGCACTAGGAACAGACGGTTGTAAAACCCCGGAGAACTCCGGTCGAAGACCTGTTCCACTGCCTGCTTCTCGATCATTTGATCTAGTAGATCGTGAAGCATTTCTGCTTTTCTCCCTGATACGACGGAGACAAATCCTTTGGTGTCGAAGACAGCGGGGGTAACATCAGGAAAGGAATTCTGTACCCCTTCTTGACGATGTCCAGAGACCAAGCGTCGGCACCTCTCTCTTCCCAAGCTTTCGCGAAATGTAGAAGCCTGGCTCCTACCGGTGTCTGAAGGACTTCCCTCTCACTTCTTGCTCTTGGAAGGAGCGGGAGTCTTGCCTCTGAAAGAGCCTCTTCCTCGAGGGGCTGGCTTCGAGGAAGAAGCGGATCGAAAGGGCTTCGATTTCTTCAAAGCAGAGGACCCAGAAGACGAAGAAGTAGTAGGCTTCCTAGAAGACTGTGCCAGAAGGTCTTGGGTTGCTTTTCCTCTGGAGACTGGCAGCTATGTCCTTTACCATAGACTGGGGGAAGAGATGTTCTGAGAAAGGAGCGAAAAGAAGATCCGCTTTTTGCGCTGGTGAGACCGACTTTGCAGTAAAATTGCAAAAAAGTGCTCTTTTCTTAAGCAGTCCCGTGCTGAAATGAGCAGCCAATTCCTCAGAACCATCCCTGACGGCCTTGTCCATGCAAGACAATACACTGGACAGCTCCCCCAGACTGATGGAATCAGAACTCCTGGACCTGGCATCCAAATACTCCCAGGCAACCAGTCAAGAAAATTAAAGACCTCTAGTGTCCTGAAGAGGCCTTTAAGGTGAAAGTCTAACTCACTATGTGTCCAAGAGACCTTCGAGGAAGACAGAAAAGATCTTCTGGTGGCGTCTACAATACTACCAAAGTCTCCTTGAGCTGAGGCTGGAAGCTTAACTCCGACGTTTTCTCCCGTCTCATACCACATACCAGCTTTGCCACAGAGTCTTGAAGGTGGTAAAGCGAAAGAAGTCTTGCCTGAAGCTTTCCTCTTTTCCATCCAATCATGGATCTTTCTAAAAGCTTGCTTCGTAGAAAGCGACTTCTTCATTCTCACAAAGCCCGAGATCTTAGTAGCTTTGGAAGACGAAAACTGAGAGGGAGGAGTACGTGGAGCTTCAGGTTGGAAAGTGTCTGCAAAGACTGACTGTAGCAAACGAGTCAAAACCTTGTAGTCCGTCGAAACTGGAGCCAACTGCTGTTCTTCGTCCACTTCGACGAAAGCGTCACTAATTTCCTCTTCAGACACTGGAGAAGTCGGAGGAAGTAAAGAAGAGTCCCGAGCTTTCTCAAAAGAGAAAGATCGGCGAACAGTAAGAGTTCCCGCCTCCGCTTGTGCTTGCGGAAGTGGAAAACTGACGTCCGTATGCGCGCGTTTGGCGTCCGAAGCCAATCTACTGGCGCCGACTGAAGCACGCTCAAACGCCGCAGGTGTACACCTGGCGTCCACTGGTGCGCGCTGAGCGTCCACTGGTGCGCGCCGAGCGTCCACTGGTGCGCGCCGAGCGTCCACTGGTGCGCGCCGAGCGTCCACTAAAACTCGCTGAGCGTCCACTGGCGCTCGCGAAACTTGCACCGAGTCACGCTCGGCGTCCACTAAAGCGCGTTTGACTTTCACAGAAGCGCGCTCGGCATCTAAAGAAACGCGCTTCTTATCCACAAGTTTCGTAGCAGCGGAAACAACCGCTTCTCGAGAGCGAGAAACTAATTTCTCGCCTCCTCTAGAAAGTTGCTGGGGAGCAGAACGAACTCTAGAGGGAGACTCAAACGGAGAGAGAGACGAGCGAGGAGAGGGAGAGGGAGAACGCCTCGACCTCTTCACAGGAAGATTGTCATCCTTCTTACGGCGACGTGGAACAGTCTCTCTCGAAGGAAAAAATCTCTGAAAGTTGCTGCTGAAGAGACTGGAGAATCTTGCTTGTAGGTGAAGCCTCCTTTTCTGGGGAGGGGCTGATCCTGTGAGCAGGCGAGTGGCGAGGGGACACCTTCTTGCTACTCCCAGGAACCTCCACTTCACGCACCTTAGAGCGACTGCGGCGCTCGAAAGAAACATCTAGGGAAGACTCCGCCTCCGAATAATCCTTACGCTTCTTCTGCGGAGGAAAAGCAGCAAACGCACTATCAGGCGACGAGCAAAGTTCTGGAGAACAACTTGGACGTGAAGCGTCCCGAACGCGAGCCGTCCTTTTCAGCGGACGTGATGCGGTATGAGAGCTCCACCCCTTAGCGCGGGGAGGAAGCTTCAGAAGAAGAAAAGCACTCCTTGAGAAGACGTGCACGCGCACGCTCCTTGGCAGTCTGGGTAGGTTCGTCAGAAGCTGCCGAAGGCACGCCAGATCGGTGGGGGTTCCTCGTAACCCTCCTTCGACTTTCGACATGCTCTCTCCCCGTAATCTGGGAGTCAAGCAGAGGTCTAGGTCTAGAGGCGGAATGAGGCCGATCTGACGCACCCTCCACTACACAAGGGGCACTTTCACTGCACTTCTCTTCACTTTTGCTCTCCAGAGCTAACACTTTTGATTCTAAGTTACGAATCGATTCAAGAATTAGCGATAATGTATTACCTTCTACCGACACTGTCTCAGGGGCCGGAGGCAACACTACAGGGGTAGGAGCATAATCTACAGAAGGAGGGTTAGCGGAGAATAATTTAAATCTTGCCTACCTGAAACACTCCTGGAGGAAGACCTCCTTAACCTATCTCGCTCAAGTTTCTTAAGATAGGTTTCATACGCCTTCCATTCCGACTCTGTTAATCTTTCACACTCCTTACAACGACTTTCAAACGTACATTCATTCCCCCTGCAAACTTTACAAACAGAATGTGGGTCTACTGAAGCTTTCAGTAGCCTACCTCTACATTCGGACATAGAACAAAATCTAGCGCTAGCAGAACTAGACCCTGACATCTTGATCAAAGAAAAATCAATACCAAATTCAAATCAAACCAAAGTCAACGTGTGCCAAGCCACCGATCCAATTCAGATACCAAAGAAAAACCAAAAGGATACTCAAGTAGCTAGTAAGTTTCCAAAATCTGGACGGAGGTGCTGCAAACAGGTGTTTTCAGCACCGGCGACAGAAAAATTATGAATAGAAAATGGGAATGATTCCTGATACCCGCCTCCCAGCGGCGGGAATGGGTACTAACCACCTGACTCCCACTGCGTGTGTCGTAAGTGTTTAAATTTCTGTCGGATTCGGAAAAATACAGCTATATATATATCTGACAGGTAAGTTTCATGAACAAACTGAGTTACCAACGACAGGACCCCGCGAGTAACCTCTCTGAAGAAATTAAAATTCCCTAAGGTACGGTGTTGTGAAAAACCACACCAACTCTCAAATAACCACCTACACGATCGCCGACACCAAAACATTCCTCCAGAAGCCAAAGGGTAGCCCTCCGCGATACTTTGCGCCCTTGGATTGACTAAGAACCCCTTCTTATGAATGTCCGGATAGCGCTGAGGCAATGATTTAACAAGAAGTCCCTCCTCACCTTGACAAGAACATAGTATAACCATCAGAAATGTTAGTCTGGTATGCAAACCCCCTCGAAACCAAAGTGAAGAGGTTATCAAACAGTCCAGGCTCAGAGAAACACCCATCAACTCTCACCACATCCACACAGAGTGGGACAAGGCCTCCCACTAGCTGTGAAAGGTGTCTTCCAAATATGAGCCTCATGATCCGTAACCCCTACCACACGAATCAATGAAGGAACCCAATAGAGAAAAGCCTCAACTGTCTCGTAAACCGGAAGTCGGACTCCGGCAGAGGAGTTACCCACTACCTCATACAGAAAGTGATGCTAGCCAAAGTCCTTCCCCAAAAACTGTCCGACTCGCCAAAACCAGATCAGCCTACTTGATGTTTGAGACTGCTGGTTTGGCTGAATACAACGTATCAAATATTCCTGGAATTAACTGTGAGATTCCTCCGGAGCCTGGAATGCGGAAAGAGAGAAAGGACAAAGTCCACAATCCGTTATACTCGCTTCCTTCGCCGGAGAACCAAAAACCCACAACTAGTAAACGAGTCTCTCTTCAAAGGTATCTATCCTCTGTCAGACCTGTCCGGCCACACCGGAACAGGAAAAAGGAGGAAGGCCGAACCCCAACAAGAGCAGCACCCGAGAACCCGGAACCTACTACGCCTGGGTATCTCTGTCAGACCTGTCCAGCCACACCGGAAGAGGAAAAAGGAGAAAGGCCGAACCCCCACAAGAGCAGCACCCAAGAACCTGGAACCTACTACGCCTGGCTGCTCGATACCAAACAACATACAAAAGATCCCATCATATCTGAGCCTACCGATCCGACTGCGCAACGATATACCAACAAGAAGATGATAAACTCCTGAGCAAGACATACTCGACTGTGCAACCCGCACTTCCCCCGACATGATAACGCAACCCCTATCCGACCACTGTCCACCCCCTCACAAGAGCCAACTGTCACCAGTTCCGCAAAACCTGTAAGAGTTAGTCACTCGACAGCGCATACCCTCACTACACAATGACGATAACGTTACACCTGAGCCGAACATACCTTGGCGATGAACGCCCGACCCTGCAAGTCACTCCCACACTGTTGCGCCAAACGTGTACCAACCAAGACAATGACCTAACCAGGAACCAGTCTCACTTGACTGAGAAACTCCGCACTCACCAGTGACTATGACATGATACCGGGCCGACTACAATAGGCGTGCAACACCCCCTAAGAGCGTAGAGGTCGCAAAACGCGATCCAACTAACGCCCGTTACCAATACTAAACCTGGACTGGAGTCCGGAGCAAGTGAGGGAAGGAAGTATTCCCAGTAGACACGGAATCAAGGTCGAACCCACATTGAAACCCCTTAAGGTGGAACAGAAAAGCAGTAGGAAAAAGTTGGGAAGATAAGCAGAAGGAGAGAGTGAAGTCACTACGAGTAGCCACCGGAGCACCTACCGCCGACATTGTGCAGGTGGAGAACCAACTGTGCGGTACACAGTGCTTTAATGACGGGTTATGAACCGTGGAACCAATGGGACCCGCAGAAGGAAATTACCAGCTACCCTAAGAAAAGGGGCCGCGGCCACAAAAAAGTGCTTACTATGATGCAGACGAACTGCCAACGGCCGTAGCTGTCCAGCAATTACCGCGGTAAGCACGTTATGTCTCACACACCTAAGGTATATAAATGGGAACGAAGAAGGAAGATTACTAACTTCCCTATGAAAGAAGTGGATGATGACACAACCGGTATCGATACAGTCAACGATGGCGCAGATGAAACTCCAACTGCCGTAGCCCCTGCAAAAACTACGGACGACACATTACGTCTCAAAACAAGTAAGGTTGAAAATACGGAGTTGCGGATACCGCCTTGAAGCATAAACACCAGCAGCCTGAGAACTACAGGACCCAGAGAGAGAGAGAGAGAGAGAGAGAGAGAGAGAGAGAGAGAGAGAGAGAGAGAGAGAGAGAGAGAGAGAGAGAGAGAGAGGTTGAAAACCCCAAATTTCAGGATGAAACTATGAAAACTCTGGCTCTGCTGTGTTATAGGCAAAGAAAACAGGATGAGCGAGAAGACTCCAAAGCGACATCCAAAGAATGACCAGATGAAAGATTGTGTAAAGACATTATAAGCTTCAACAGAAAACTGGGCGAGAGAAAACTACACTGACTGTTCCCCACGATAATCTGACAAACATTAGAAAATCAGGAAATTATTCAAGACGTGATCGTGAATACAGTCCGTATTGAAGCTACAGTTATTGACTTGCGTTAATTCGATTTTACAATGGGGTTAGTAATTAAAATCGGCATTACACTGCAAATAAGTCTTCCTATATCTCTCGCGCAGCTGACGTAGGCAGTAGCGTGCAGTCAGACAGCGAGATTGTTGGGTTAAAAATAGAATTTAGGCCCAAAGGCCAAGTATTGAGACCTATGAGGTCATTCAGCGCTGAAAGGAAAATGACAGAAAAGTGTTTGAAAAGGTGTAACAGGAAGAAAAAACCTCTCTGTTGCACAATGAATCAAGTGTTAGGAGAGGATGGAAAATAGGATGAATAGAGAGAATATGAAATCGGAAAGTGAGAGAGAGAGATGAGAATGAGAGAGAGAGAGGAGACGAGAGAGAGGAGAGAGACGGAGAGAGAGAGAGAGTGACGAGAGAGAGAGAGAGGAGAGAGAGAGAGAGAGAGAGAGAGAAGAGAGAGAGAGAGAAAATTACAATTGTCTAACATCTCCACCTCCATAAATTTGATCCCTCTTCCAAGTTAAAAAGTATTATTTAATGATAATATATACTCGTATAACTGCGTACAGCTATGAACAACCGAATGAGAACTTGTTGCTAATACGATCGAATCCGATAGCAACATCATTTTATTGTATTCATCTGCGTGCGACAGTTATTACTGTAATCATGTTATAAATGTAGCTGAAGCTGATACGGCAATATTATGTGCATCAGCAACCTGGATAGCAGTCCCAAGCTTTGTATGAATTCAAACGCAGCCGTGGTAAAAGAAACCAATAGCATGAAAGAGCTCATTACTGTTGTTTTCACACCGACAAAAGATTAAGTAAGTTTGTATTACCTATGAAAACGAGTGAAAACGAACGGAAACGCTGAATTTATGCAATCTAACCTGAGGGAAAAACTAGCTTCCAATGAGATGTATTAGTCAAATTTTGGCCTTAAATTACATCGTAAGATGAACAATATGACAACATTCCATCTAAGTTAAGTATCCTAAGTTAAGTATCCAGATATTCATTTATGCTAACTAGGAACAAAAACATTAGCAGAGAACAAGTGATATGGTTGAATCTGGAGCCAAGGAAATAGAATAGCCGACATCATTGTCTGTCTAAGCCATGCCTCCTTACAACAGCGCTGTTTGACGACAAGCTCGTGTAATTGTAATTTAATGAAAAGTAATCAATTACATATGGTAAGGTAATTAAATGTAACTTTATTAGGCCTAATATTAAATTCAGTTGTCACTGTAATTTGATAATACGACTGGTAATTATTTTTGTAACTGTAATTGACATAAGCGCAATGTAATTACTACTGACGACAATTAGTCTGTTAAACGTACGAAGATGTCATACAAACGAATTCCTTAAATCTGATATCTGATTATATGGCACAAGATACCATTATTGACTATGTTGAATGTCAACATAGTTGAAAACACGTCTCCTTCCAGACGACAAACATGGCCTAAGTGAGGAAGAGTTGTTACGTTAGTCATGCTAGCCAATTAGGACAAGGATGAGTTGGATACGGCAATGCAAACTCACATTTGCCATCAGCTGATTCCAGAGCGAGAATGACTGCCGAGTTAGTATTTATACTACACTATTATGATGATACATATAATACACTTATAATGCTTTGGTCGGACAGAATCTGATCTTCATTCCTGTTCGATTACATTCATATTGAATTATCCTAAGATCGATTATTGTTCGTGTACAATTACACCTGTATTGAATTATCCGAAGTCAGAATGCCTTGAGCCTACAGCGTTAGCCACTATAAAAATTACTCTACCAACATGTAGTACAGCGAATACTTTGGGCTAGGCTAGGCTACTGTATATGCATACGATATATCATCGTGAACACTAGACTAGCCGTAGTTAATTTAATCGATTCTCAACATACTGAATTATAGTAAGTCAATATGCATTGAACAGAGAATTAGTTGATATTAACAACTACCATATCGTATAAGTAGAGGAAAGGAACCTTTAAGATGAAGGAGCAGTATTCAACCCTTCAGAACCCGACAGACCCGAAACCAGATCTGAACGACCAACCATGGCCTAAAAAGTAAAAAGCTTCTGATGCAAGGAACTCAAAGCAGAAAAAACCCAAAGAGGCTCTAAGGACACTGTCCCTCTATAAACTACTACTTACAATAGAAAACCAACCCGAAGAAGCCTGCACTTCTCTTCCTAAACACTAGGTAGCCTATTATCCCTACTCTTCTGTATCTGACCTAAATTTTCATCATCCTGAGAACTTACACATAGAGGGAAGGGGAAATCTGCTGCTCTGCGACCGGGGGGGCAGAACCTACCCACTCAGAGGCTTGCGGTTCTCCATTACCCCCAGCACCTGTTAGGGCTGGTTCTGGAACAACCAGGGAGGCTGAAAAAGAACGATTAGAATCCACTATACTACTACTACTACTACCACCATCTCTATTTTGGTTAAATTATTCATCAGGCTACAAATATGCTCAACATACTAGATGATAACCTGTCCACTAATTTCTTGAATAGTTAACTCTAATGTTTCCTTGTCTCCTGACCAAGACAAACATCTCTGACTGGTATTGCACTGAACCTTCCTACACGAAATAACGAAAAGAACGTCGATCATGTGTGAGGGTACTCATCCTACGCTTGAAGGGCGTGCAGAGCCGATGAGCACCAACATGTCTAGCAGTAGAAGGCTCGATCGTCGAACTGCAGATGAAGTAAAAGCAGAGGTGTTTGCAGACGGCGACGACGTTATTTTTGCAGACGGCGACGACATTTATTTCCTAACTTATCCATAGCGAGTACAAAGTAACTATCCAAAGTCAAACAGGAGAAAAACGTTAATCACACTCCAAGGTCATAATCTGTATCCAAAATACGAAAACTCTTTGAGTGGGGTCAGGCTAAATGACCAAAAGTTTGCCTGATGTGGGACTAATCTGCACAGCATGGTGAACAAGAAACAATTGAAGAGACAGGGCTCTGGTGGCTGGTATTTGCGGCAGCGTTGCCAACGGTAACACAGGTAACTCACATGACTAGATTTTACCTGCAGCGTTTGTAACACTGACAGTTAAAATTACCCACTTAGTGGGTAAATATGTGGGGATATAGTTCGGGCTGGTCAGTGACCAGGGCTAATTCAGGTGTTCAGGGGGTGTATTACAATATCAAAATTTATGAATTAAGAAAAGTACAATGGTACATATGGGTACCTGGTTTGCTTACCCTGATATTACCATTCACACGTTCATAAAATAATGAAATACTGTACAGTACAGTACCTCAATTATGTGAAGAGGAGAAATCTGAAGTACACCATACAACGTAAATGGAAACTACAATTTAACTGATTTTGAATTTCATAAAATCAAGAGGATATGAGAGCTAAATGAACCTTACCTTATGGAGGATATAGAGAGAGAGAGAGAGAGAGAGAGAGACTGCAACCTGCTCCAACTAGCCCATTTGTTTGCTGAGACATGACACAGTTACATTATAGCTTTATCAACATGACCAAGTGCCCCATCAGGTGATTTCAGAATGCCTGCAAAGCCTGAAGAGGTTTAATGCAGGCACAGAACAGGGAGGAGGTGAAAACAGCAGTGCATTACTCTCAGAACAGTTTAACAGAACCTTCTTCAACTTCTTCCTTGACTTGTATTTCTTTCACTGGGTGGATGACACAAGGATACACTAACAAAATTCAACGACAACAAACACATCTGACATCTGCAAGCATTACCATCATTCTTACACTCAAAATTGGGACAAAAAAACAAGCCAAGATCATCAACTTTTCAAACCAAAAACTATAAAAACAAATGCTTTAACAGCAGCCATGATGTGAGCCTTCTAGAATGTCTATGCACCTGTTTGCCAGATGAGGATAATAAGTCACCTACAACTTGACTCTCCTATTGCTAGTAACACTTCCCATGTTTCATTAACTGAACCACCTTTTGTTGAAGGTACATCCATATAAAAGATAAAAGTTAAAGGTGGTTGAAGGTACATCCATATAAAAGATAAAAGTTTGTACAGTATTTTCATGGGAAAAAATGTGGTATTAACAGTGCATCATCAAGTTATAAAAACATATCAAGATATATGTGCTGTACTACATTGATAAAAAATATAAATAGTATATAGCAGATGAATTAAAATAGCAACAGATACTTACACGCACAGAATGAAGATCAATATTATGGGAAAAATCAATCGAAGATGCTTAACCACATTATCCAAAGTCCGGTACTGTAGTGACATGGCATAAACAATTGTCTCTTCTTTCAGTGTTAATACTGAAAAGTCACACAAACATCACAGCACTGAAGATTGTCTGATAATCTGTAAAAGTACAGGATAAGTAATTGTAATACAATTTTAAAGAGTGGGATGGATGAATAAACTTTGATTATTAAAATGACTTTAATTTCCTGCAGGCACAGTAATACCATGCACCACAAATAATCAATGATAAAAGTTTAGACTTACTATTATTTCCTAATAGTAAGTCTAATCTCTAAGTACATTAGCTCTTTACCTATAAGCAATGAAGGCATTTAGTGAGTACAGTAGTATTTGAAAGAGAAGTAACTTGAAAAGATGTGGCTTTTTTTCTTTTAACTCCTAAATGCCTTGTCATTTTTATTTAACAGAAATATCACTTTTTCTTGTTTTGACATGAATAAAAATGATATTGTTATTTTACATAAATAAAGTTTTTGTACATACTTACCTGGCAGATATATACTTAGCTTACGTCTCTGACGTCACGACAGAATTCAAACTCTCGGCAAATGCGACAGGTATGTCAGGTGATCTACCCCACCTGCCGCTGGGTGGCAGGTGTATGAACCAATCCCCCTTTCCAGTCATAATTTCTCTTCCACCTGTCTCCTGAGGGGAGGCTGGGAGGGCCATCAATCGTATATATCTGCCAGGTAAGTATGTACAAAACTTTATTGTAAAATAACAATACCATTTTTGTACATGAACTTTCCTGCCAGATATATACTTAGCTGATTGACACCCTTGGTTGGAGGGAAATGAGACAGAAGAGCTAAAACACAAGGCCAAAAAGGGGAAACAACCATCTGTTGTAGGATACTTAACCAAACCTTGTGGTTTCTTGACCTGATAAGGCTGAAGACTTCATAGTTACTGTCTATTAGTCTGCAAAGCCTGAAGAGCTACAGCGAGGGCGTGACCTACAGCTGAAAAGACTCTTTGGGTCTACCGAAGGGATTTGATATCCGCTTACTCAGTAGAATCCAAGTCGGATCATGTCAATGGGGATTCGCCCTCTTAAATGAACAGGAGCCTGACCACTACCAATGCAGGGAGCTCTAGCACAAACAGATCACCTAACCCATTTCTAAGTTAGCAATACGAATAGAAAGAGATGCCTACCCGCATCTCTTTTCAAAACACCATACAAACAATAGGGGAAAAAATTTACAAAGGATATGCTTCACTCCCTGCCCCAGCAACCGAATCCGCCGATACATAACGGCCTAACGCGAAGCACTTATCGTAAGTAATCTTGACGTCTCTAAGGTAGTGGTTCGCGAATACTGAATTGCATCTCCAGAATGTTGCTTTCATCAGATTCTGGAGTGACATATTCTTGTTGAAAGCCAAGGACGTAGCAATGGCTCTTACCTCGTGAGCCTTGACTTTCAAAAGCTTGAACTGATCCTCACCGCAAGCCAAATGTGCTTCCTTCACGAGGCTTCTAATAAAGAAGGACAAAGCATTTTTAGACAATGGTCTACTGGGATCCTTTACAGAGCACCAAAGTCTGTCCTTAATGCCCTTAAGAGACTTCTTCGGCTGGAGGTAGTATCTTAAAGTCCTCACAGGGCAAAAGAGTTCTTTCCGGCTCTTCCCCTACCAGGGCTGGAACCTCAAAACTCCTTGGCCAGGGATTTGAGGGGTTCTCGTTCTTAGCTAGAAAAGAAGGAAGGAAGGAACAAATCACGGAATCTCCTTTGAAACCTACCCTTCCTTCTAGAGCATGAAGCTCGCTAACTCTCTTGGCAGATGCTAAAGCCAAAAGAAACAGAGCCTTTTTCGTAAGATCCTTGAAAGAAGATGACTGGGGTGGTTCGAACTTCGAGGACCTCAGGAAACGAAGAACCACATCCAGATTCCAGCTCGGAATTTGAGACGAGGGTTTCTTGCAAGTTTCGAAAGATCTTAGCAGATCATGTAGATCTTTGTTGTTGGAGATATCTAAGTTCCTGTGCCTAAACACAGCTGCTAACATGCTCCGATATCCTTTGATGGTCGAAACTGCAAGACCGCATTTTTCCCTGAGAAAAACAAAGGAAATCTGCGATTTGGGTCACAGAGGTACTGGAGAGGAAAGCTTCTGTTTCTGCACCGCCCAACGCGAAAGACGTCCCACTTCGACTGGTAGACTCTAAGGGTAGAGGGGGGCTTCTAGCTGGGCGATAGCCTTCGCTGCCTTAGCTGAAAACCCTTCGCTCTGACAAGACTTTTGACAGTCGAAAGCCAGTCAGATTGAGAGCGGGGAGGTTTTGTGATACCTGTTGAAGTGGGGTTGTCGAGCAGATCTACTCTTGTGGAAGAGCTCTTGGAAAGTCCACCAGCCATTCAGTACCTCTGTGAAACCAATCTTGGGCCGGCCAGAATGGAGCTACCAGCGTCATCCTTGACGCTTCCGAGGCCGCAAACTTTCTGAGTGTTTGACTCAGAATCTTGAATGCAGGAAAGGCATAGACGTCCAGACCTCTCCAGTCTAGAAGGAAAGCATCGACTGACACTGCTCCTGTGTTTGAGATCGGGGAGCAGTAGAGGTCTATTCTCTTGTTCTTTGCTGTCGCAAATAGGTCGATATGAGGTCTGCCCCATAACTCCACAGGTCTTGGGCAAACTTCTGAGTGCAGAGTCCCATCCGAGGGGAGCACTTGATTCCTCCTGCTCAGGAGATCGGCCCTGACATTTCCTTTCTCCTGTACGAACCTGGTGAGGGAGAACGATCTTCCTTGCCTGAGATCACAACAGCAAGTCCTTCGCTGTTTCGTACAGGGAGAAGGAGTGTCCCCCCCTGCTTTCTTATGTAAGCCAAGCTGTGGTTGTTGTCCGAGTTGACCTTGAACTATAGCATTTCGGACATGGGGCTCGAAGGCTTTTAACGCCAACCACATGCCATCAACTCTTTGTTGTTGATGTGCCAGGACACTGTTCCCCTCCCAGGTGCCTGACACTTCTCTTGACCCTAGGGTCGCACCCCAACCCAGAATGGAGCTACCAGCGTCATCCTTGACGCTTCCGAGGCCGCAAACTTTCTGAGTGTTGACTCAGAATCTTGAATGCAGGAAAGGCATAGACGTCCAGACCTCTCCAGTCTAGAAGGAAAGCATCGACTGACACTGCTCCTGTGTCTGAGATCGGGGAGCAGTAGAGGTCTATTCTCTTGTTCTTTGCTGTCGCAAATAGGTCGATATGAGGTCTGCCCATAACCTCCACAGGTCTTGGCAAACTTCTGAGTGCAGAGTCCACTCCGAGGGGAGCACTTGATTCCTCCTGCTCAGGAGATCGGCCCTGACATTCCTTTCTCCCTGTACGAACCTGGTGAGGAGAACGATCTTCCTTGCCTGAGATCACACAGCAAGTCCTTCGCTGTTTCGTAACAGGGGAGAAGAGGTGTGTCCCCCCCCCTGCTTTCTTATGTAAGCCAAGGCTGTGGTGTTGTCCGAGTTGACCTGAACTATAGCATTTCGGACATGGGGCTCGAAGGCTTTTAACGCCAACCACACTGCCATCAACTCTTGTTGTTGATGTGCCAGGACACCTGTTCCCCCTCCCAGGTGCCTGACACTTCTCTTGACCCTAGGGTCGCACCCCAACCCGTCTCCGACGCGTCGGAAAACATACTTGGTTTGGGTTTGGCATGTACAGAGACAGACCTTCTGCAAATCGAGAGGATCTGCCCACCACAGAAGGTCCTTCTTGATTCCTTTTGATATCATGAAGGAGAATCCAGATCTAGCAGAGAGACACCATCCAATTCCGGTAAAGGAAGAATTGGAGAGTCTGAGATGCAACCTTCCTAGAGAAACGAATTAATTGCTAACAGCAAGGAAAGTGTCCCCCAACCATTACTCATCCACTCCCTCGCTGTGCATGCATCTTTCTCTAGGAAGGTCGTTAGTTTCTCTCGGCACGAGCAACTCCTCTCTGGTGACGGATATGCCCGAAAATCCGAGAAACCATCCGAATCTCCCCCAGATATATCAGCTCTTGACTGGGGATTAATTGTGACTTCTAAAAGTTCACCAGAACCCCCAACCGAACTTGCTAAAGTAAGTGTCTTTTGTAGGTCCTCCAGACATCGTTCTTGTGAGCTTGCTCTGATCAGCCAATCGTCTAGATAGAGAGAGAGCCTCACTCCCTCCAAATGTAGCCACTGCGCTACATTCTTCATTAAACACCGTGAAAACTGAGGGGCTGTCGAAAGGCCGAAGCACAAGGCCCTGAATTGGAAGATCTTCCCTCCCATCATGAATCTCAGAAACTTCCGTGAAGAAGGATGGATAGGCACATGGAAGTAAGCGTCCTGAAGATCTAGGGACACCATCCAGTCCCCTGGACGAAGAGCCGCCAACACTGAGAAGTTGTCTCCATGGCGAACTTCCTTTTTTCTTCTACGAAGACATTCAGGGCGCTTACATCCAGAACCGGTCTCCATCCTCCTGAGCTCTTGGGAACTAGGAACAGTCTGTTGTAAAACCCGCAGAATGAGGATCTTTCACTAGTTCTATCGCCTCCTTCTCCAGCATAAGATCTACTGCTAGAGAGAGGGCTTGATTCATGATGGGGTCCTTGTACTTGGCTACCAACTCCCTCGGAGTTCGTCGTCAACGGAGGTCTTGATAAGAAGGGAATGAGGTAGCCTTTGCGGACAATCGAGAGTGACCAGATTGTCCGCACTTCTGGCCCAGACGTCGGCAAACTTCAGAAGTCTGGCACCCACTGATGTCTGGAGAACTTGAATACTACTTCTTCCCTCTGATGGATCTAGAGAAGGTCTTCCCTTGTTTAGCGGGTCTAGATCCTCTAGAGGAAGAAGCTCTGGCAGGAGGACTCCTCGAAGTGGGCTCCTGCCTAACTGGAGTCTCTCTCTTGGTTTTAGCCAGGAAAGAAGAGTGAGGCTTCCTGGTAGACTGGGCTAGCATGTCCTGTGTAGCCTTAGCTGAAAGGGCACAAGAAACATCCTGAATGATCTTCTTAGGGAAGAGTTGAGGAGAGAGCTGAGAATACAGGAGAGAGGCTCTCTAGCATGAGATACTGATTTCGTCAGGAACGAACAGTAAACAGATCTTTTCTTGATTACTCCCGCTCCGAAAAGGGAAGCTACTTCACTCGATCCATCTCTCACTGCCTTATCCATACACGTGAGAACACTGATAAGATCCTCAGGTGAAATGGAATCCGGGGTCTGCGTCTTCTTGGCCAAAACGCCCAAAGACCAGTCTAGGAGTTAAACACCTCCAGGACTCGGAACATTCCCTTCAACAGGTGGTCAAGCTCATCATCCCCCATGTCGTCTTAGCAGACATGAGGGCAGAGCGTCGAGAGGAATCCACCAGTGAGAGAAGTCCGAGTCTGCCGAGGAGGGAAGAACGAGGCCCAAGGGTTCTCCCGATTCATACCAGAATCCTAGTTTTTCCAGTTAGCTTAGAAGGAGGGAAAGAGAACACAGTCTTCCTTTCTCTTCCTCGAAAGAAGCCACTCACCAAAACCTCTAAGTGCCTTCTTCATAGAGATTGCAGGCTTCATCCTGACACGGATGAAACCCTTCGAAGTTTTCGAGGTCGAAAATAACGATAGAGGCGAGGGCGGGGCGACAGGAGAAAAGGGCGTCTCCGAATTCCTGAAGCAACAGGTCCGTCAAACGCTTGTATGAAGAAACGGAGGAATCTTTAGGAATTTCTTCTTACGAGGGATCCTGTTCTTCTTCTGCCGAAGATCCTTCACGATCCTTACGATGATAGGCCTGTCTTGTCCTCAGCCGAAAGTCCACCTTGGAAGAACGTCTGGAAGAACTCTGACATCTAACCGGGGAAGGTCATAACTTCTGTTGAGATTCTGCCTGAAAACTCCTTCTTGTCAGGATGAGGGCGTTTTCTAGGCTCTTGGCGCCTAACGAACGCAGGGCGAAAATCTGGCGAAGAGCGCCTATTAGGCGAAAAAGCGTCTATCAGCTCCTGGCGCCTGTCTAAAGGAGAGCGGCTGCCTGGCGAAGAGCGCCTGTCATGCGGGAAGCGATTATCAGGCTCTTGGCGCCTGCTGCGAGGAGAGCGAATCTCTGGCGACGAGCGCCTACCAGGAGAGAAGCGTCTGACAGATTCCCGGGCGCCTAAACTCGAGGATGAGCGAAAAATCGGAGAAGAGCGCCTTGTAGGAGAGAGCGCCTACCAGGCTCTTGGTGCCTGCTAAGCGAAGGGCGGCTGACAGGAGAAGAGCGCCTGTCCTACCAAAGGGCGTCTTTGGTCACAGGAGAGCGGAAGCCTGAAGGAGAGCGGCTACCATGAGAAAAACGCCTACCAGGGCTCCTGGCGTCTGCCAGCGGGAGAGATCCTGGCTCGAGAACGAGCGCCTGTCAGGAGAGGCTCGGTCTACGGGAAGCATGCCCCTTGTCCGACGGAGAAACGATGTCCGCAGGAGAGCGCCTGTCCTTGAAGAGCGCCTGTACTTACGATCCAATCCTGGAAGGAAGAGGGCGGTGACTGAGAATAGCGTAAACCTGGAGGAAGAGCGCCTGGACTTCTTTACCGGGAGCGAGGACGTCCTTCCTACGACAAGAAGTCACAATCAAAGAGTCAGCCAGAGCCGTAATCTGCGCCTGCAGACTAGCCAAAACACGTGTAGGAGATTTAACAAAGTCCTTCACGGGAGACGCAGCTCGATCCTTACTAGGAGAGCGAAACTCCAAAGAATCCTCGGTTTCTTCACATCCAATCCAAGATCTTCCAAAAAAACTTCAGGCTGGAGGGGAGAGCGACGAAGCCTGCCAGGCTCTCTTCGACGGCGAGAAGCTTCCGAGGAGCTCCAACCACGCTTGGGCGAAGGAGAATCGAAGACGAGAAGCATTGCCGTAAGACTTCTCTCTTGGCGCGATCCAAGGTAGCCTGGGAGCGAACATCAGGCGCTACCGAGGGGACGCCTGACCGGTGGGGTTTCTCCCTAACCTTCCTGCGGCTTTCGACTTTCCTCCTCCACTGGGTCTGGGAGTCTGGAAGAGGTCTAGGCCTAGAAGCATTAGGGAGCCGATCAACGCACCCTCCACTGCACCCTGGATCACTGCACAAATTACTATCACTCTACCTTCAAGCACTTTAATTTTCAGCTCCATGCTGCGAATAGTGGCTCTCATAGTGTCCACCTCCGAAGGCGCATCTTCGGGTTCTATGCAGGAAGCAGGGGCTGAAACTGGTAAAGGCGCTACGTCTACAACAGGGTTATCAACTTCAAACTCGCTAGCGCGAGACCTACTAGAACTCCTAGATGAAGCTTTCCTAACCTTGTCCTTCTCAAGCTTTCTTACATAAGAAGAAAGCGCCTTCCATTCTTCTTCATTCAATTTACCACATTCATTACAAGGGTTAATAAATGAGCAGTCATTCCCTTACACCTCATGCATACTGTGTGAGGGTCTACCGCAGCTTTCGGTAGCCTCACCTTACAATCGCTAACAGAACAAACTCTGAACATAGTTGATTTCTTAATTTCTAAATCAGACATAATGAAATTCCAAGAATAATCAAAAACCGGTCCACAAATCGCAAATACCAAGCCAAGGAGCAGGTACTTCACCAAAAGTCCGATGAAACAATCCAGGGCGAAAACGAGTAATAATCCAAAATCGAGAGGTATCGACAACAGATGTAAATACACCGACGACAGAAAAATTATGACTGGAAAGGGGGATTGGTTCATACACCTGCCACCCAGCGGCAGGTGGGGTAGATCACCTGACCTACCTGTCGCATTTGCCGCGAGTTTTGAATTCTGTCGTGACGTCAGAGACGTAAGCTAAGTATATATCTGGCAGGAAAGTTCATGTACAAAAACAAGCCTCAATGTAGGTTCAAAGATTAAAAATTAAAAAAATGGCAAATGTTTATCATTCATGAAATTTAGTAATATGGTTATTAAGTTGAAATATTGCTACTGATGAACCATTTTATTAAAATGGTTAAATATTAAGACCATTAGATTATACCATACTGAAAAAAAAAGACTGCAAGTTAAATGCTAAGAAACGTTAATACAGGCAGTCCCCGGCTTAAGAAGGATTCGGTTTATGATGTTCCGAGGCCAGTTTTTGTGGTATCGATATTGGTGAATTTCTGGCCAATACCAGCTGATACTTTTGTCATCAGTATAGGAATCTAAAATCCTTCTAGGCTGGCATAATATGACAAATTTTCTAAGACAATTTGTATTTTTCATAGCTACAAACCTTCGGTCTTAACAATAGGATCATTTCTAGCGCCTAGCTGGATCCGGTTAAAAAGCAGATGAAAGCAAGGAATCTTGTGATATCTGGCAACGCATGCGTAGACCGGGTGAAGAGTGGTCCAGGACCACGCACCTACGCCAGTCTTTTCTTTGACCGCCTGGGCGAGAGTTGTGTTTACCTCTCTTGGCCTTTTCCTGGTTCATTTCCCGTTTCGTTTCTTTTAGTGTGTGTGTGTGTGTATTTTTGCCTGGTATTATGGCTTCTTCTGCTCCTTCTCGGCATCAGCGTATGTGCCTTGGAGTTCCAGGTTTTCCGTATTCTTGTTTTTTGGCTTCGGCAGCAATCGACCCTCACATCACATGCAGTAGGTGTCGTTCGAATTTTTGTACTATTACGAATCCTTACACAGAATGCCGGGCATGGCCTAAGGAGCAATGGAGGTCGTATTATGGCAAGAGGGAACATCGGAGAGTCTCCACTCTTCCTACTTGGGAAGGTTTTGCTCCTATTCCCGATGTTTCGTCTCCCGCAGTAGTCAACCCCCATAGTAGCATTGTCCCTGCATCTCCTTCCTTTTCTTCCATTGATTCGTCGATGGAAGTATCGGGAGGTCGCCAGGGTAATATTTGTAATGTAGCCCCCTCTTCCTCGGGAGTTTATCTGGTTCCCGAGAAGGGTGAGATTTTTTCATCAATCTCTTCTCTTCCAGTGTCGGAGGCGTCCAAAATGGCGGCGATTTGGAAGACGCTTGGGCTAGGGGGTACCATGTCCTTGGAGGGGTTGCTAGCACATTTTGTGGAGGCTCGCGCCCCACCTTCCCGGTCTGGCCAGGCCATCCCCCCACCTCCCGGCCTCATCTTCGTGGGTAGCAGCAGTCAGCCATCTTGTATTGCTCCGCCAGTGTCTGCTGCTGCTTCGAGTCGGAGAGTCACTGCAGCGTCAGCCCTGTTGATGATGTCACGGGGTCCATCTTTGTGTACTCCTCCGCTAATGGCGTCTCTTTCCCCCTTGCACCGAGGGGAGGCCATGACGTCACTGCCGCTTGTGAAGTCACTCACATTCATGACGTCTCTCCCAGTCGTCTCCTCTGATCCGCCTTGCTCAGCCTTGACGTCATCACTGCCGCCCAGTTCACAACATCTCCATTCCTTGTCTTCCTGAGGTCATATGCCAGGCAGTGCTTCAGAGGTTGGACTCCGTATTGGATGTGAAGTTGGTTGCCTTATCGGTTGAGAGGACTAGTAGGAAATGTGTTGCTTCGTCCCCGCCTCCCAAGAAGAGTGCACATAAGAAACTAGTGCTGTCTTCCTCGCCCTCTTCCCCCCTATGCCTCATCGGCTTATCAAGCGTTGGAAGGGTAAGGACTTTGTCCTTCCTTCATCTTCGAGGGAGGAACAACGCGGACGTGTCCCCAAGAGTGCTGTGGTTTCGGGCAGTGTTTGTGGTGTGCATTCTGCAGGGGTTGCTTCATTATCAACCTCGAATCTCAAACGAGCAACCCGCTCCCCGTCCTTGCACATCGCGAGCGTGTTGCAACCTCCCCTGCCCGTGCACGTGATGTTAGTGCTCCTTCTTCTCCCAGGCCTATTCATCGCTGTAAAGATCTGAAGGCGCCTGTCAAGAGGTTGAAGGTAGTGAGCACGGAGTTGGTGCAGCTGGAGTGTTTGCCTGCCTATCTCACTGGTGCTTCCAAGAGTTCGACTCTAAGGGATTCTCCGGCGATCTCGAGTGTTAGAGTTTTCCCCCCCATCTCACGTACATACGTCCGCCACGTCCATGACCATTCATGGACATGTGGAGTCATTTGTTGAGGTAAGTGATGTTCCTAGTGTCATAGTAGGTCCGTCTCGGAGGCCGACGCTTGGACCCAGCCCAGACAGGTTAGTAGGGGTTTCGGACTGCTTGGCTGCTAACCCTTCCGTTAATTTTGGTAGAGAAGGCGCATTAGCAGAGCCTACACACCCTTCTCGTCGTCGGTCTCCAGTGCTGGAGCAGGAGGAGGGAGACACGCAGGAGTTTCTGTCTTCCTTTTTGGAAGTTGTTGATCTCATTCATGGGTTTAACAATTAGGAAAGTAGGACTCAGGGTCGGTCGTCTTACACTCCTTCTTGCTTGGAAACTTTGGTGGGAGCTACTCAGGACCCCTAATCATCTCTTCAGCTTCCTTTGTCGGGGCACGTTTAGTCGGTCTTGCAGAAGGTTAACGCTTCTGTTTCTGACCTGGACGGGTTGCTTCACTCTAGGGGTTCTACCAAACTACTACCCCCACCTCTCACGAGACATACAAAGTACTATGCTACGAGCTCTGCATTTTTGTTGTCGCGCCACGTTAGCCCAAACGTCATTCGCCTGAAGCCGGGTTTGACTTTGTAACAGGTGAGGTCAGTGGCTCCGTCCTTGTCTCCGCAAGATGCCTCAGCTTTAGGAGTCTACGGTGGCTTCCATGGTTGCAGACAGTTTTTTGCTGGACCTCTGGTCTGTGGTTATTGCCAAGATAGCTTCCAACAGGTACCCAGAAGGGTCGGTGAGCTGCCACTTCGCTTGCCAGTTCTGTTTGCAGTCTCTGGGGCAAAGCGTTTTCATATTTGGCTCAACTCAGTGCCAATTTATGAGCTAATCTTCTTCTGATTAGGAGGGACACGGCTTTGTCTAGGATGGAGAGATCGCTTGAAACCGAGTCTTTGCTGGCATTGAGGAACAGAGATCTGTTGGAGTCCCAGTTTTTGTTTCCTTGGACAGAACTCGAAAATGCGATAGACCGGCGCCAGGCTGACACCAAAGACTGACCATTGCACCAGGCCGTGTCTAAGTCAGAGTCTCATCCTCGGAGACGTCTGGCTCCTCCTCCTCCCCCAGTCCAGCAGTAGTCGAGGAGATCGTCGCCTAGTAGGCCATCGAGGACCTCGAGTTCGGCAGGGCCTTCCCATTCAACACAGCCTAAGTCTGAAGATCAACCTCCCTTTCGCTCTCATTCCTTCAAGCCAAGAAGGGGCCCAAGGGGCAGAGGTAAAGGGGGCCGTCGGTAGGTTAGGCGCCTCTCCCTCTCCTGCACCATGGGTGGGAAGGTGCCTGGCTGGCCATTGGGCCAAGTGACAGAGTTATGGGGCGGAGAAGTGGGTGGTAGATGTCCCTCGGGTGGGATACCTGCTACCATTCGACTTCTCTCCTCCTCTGTCGGACAAGCCGCAGCTCAGGAAGGCATATCCTCCAGATTCTCTGAAGTTCTTGGCTCTTCAGGAGGAAGTGGAGAAAATGCTGGACAAGGATGCGATAGAGGAAGTAGTGCGTCTGTCCCCGGGGTTTTACAGTCACATCTTGGTGCCCAAGGCGTCGGGTGGATGGAGGCCTGTGATCGACTTATCCACCTTGAATCACTTCATCAGGAAGACACGGTTCAAGATGGAGACCCCGCGCTCAGTGTTGGAAGCCATGTGGGAAGGCGACTTCATGCTGTCGATAGACTTAGGGATGCATACTTCCAAATCCCTGTTCATCCCACATGCAGGAAGTTCCTTCGCTTCTCTCTTGCGGACAAGATCTTCGAGTTCAAAGTCTTGTGCTTCGGGCTGATGACAGCCCCTCAAGTGTTCACAAGGGTCTTCTCTCTCACGTCAAGTTGGGCCCATGCTCAAGGGATCCATTTGCTGAGGTACCTTGACGATTGGTTAGTCTTGGCAGTTTCCAGGGAGAAGCTGCTGCAGGACAGGGATCTTCTACTTCAGCTCTATCTGGACCTGGGCATATTAGTCAACCAGGAAAAGTCAAACCTCGTACCCAATCAAAGGATTCTGTACCTGGGCATGGTCATCGACACGACAGTGGCAAAAGTTTTCCCACTGGATCAGAGATTGGAGAAGTTGCGGGCGGTAGCGCGCAACTTATGATAATTATATTGAATATTTTTATCTTTAATAAAATCATAATTTGAACTTAGTTCAGTGTCCAAGTCAGATGGCCAAGCCAGTTATGAGTTGGAACAAACGATGGTCCTTTCGCAATCTTATTTTTGTTGTGTACTGGTATCCAATTTTTCTTGAGATTACTTAATAAAAACAATATTACGTATTGTAATGATGAGGCAAAAGATTAACCCCTCCATTACCACCATTACCAAAACCTTTCATAATCTACACGGATGAGTCTGTTAACTGTTTCTAGCTAATATATAAATTGAAACTCAGAATAAAAGTATATACGTATCACTGATTTCAGATTGCTCATCACCCCCCATGAAATCGGAGTAAAGCACTACGTATATAATTGTTAAAAGTCTTCTAATGGTAGTCATAATAAGCCAGACTGTATGTATCCAGTAATAAAGGGATTAATACTAAATAGTTATACTTAATGTTCTTTCTTAATGCAATTTTTTGCCTTTGAAAATGGTATTGTTATGATACATAAAGTTTTATGCATACTTACCTGGCAGGTTATATATATAGCTTACCTCTTGACGCACTGGCAGAATTTCAAAACTCGCGGCAACGCTAGTACACTGGTAGTTCAGGTGATGGCCACCCCGCTCCCGTGGCGCTGGTACTTGGAACTATTCCCGTTTTCCTCAGATTTTCTCTGAACCCTGTCTCCTGAGGGGAGGAGGGTGGGAATTTAATTATATATACCTGCCAGGTAAGTATGCATAAAACTTTATTGTATCTAACAATACCATTTTTATGCATGACACTTACCTGGCAGGTATATATATGCTGATTGACACATTTGGAGGTGGGTCATAGACAGCAACATCGTCATAATTCAAAAATTTAACCAAATTTTTAGAACTATGTATTATGTTCCTTACCTGCTAAGGTAGCTGACTTCGTTAGGTCCTGCCTCTTAGCCTGCTAAACCATTAGTAGCTCTCAACTAGGACGTGACCTGTTTGTTGAGAAAGCTATAATAAGGGCCTGACAACTGGACGTGACCAATTCGTTGACAGAGAACCCTAGCCCTCATTCACCACGGGCATTCATGCTAGGAAAGTTAGTCACCTGAACCACACACACATATAATACACACTAATCACCAGACTGAGTTGGTCTTTAACTCCTCAGACAAGCATAAAACACTATAACCTAATTAAAATAAAACCTAGCATGTTATTAGGTTATGGGGTGGAAACTTCTTTGCCCAGTACTGTACTGAGGATACATACGGGCCTAACGTTTGACAATTATCAAAAGTTGTCTTCACGTCTCTAAGGTAATGCGAGGCAAACACAGAGTTTGTCCTCCAATACGTTGAATCTATAATGTCCTTGAGGGCTAAATTTTTCCTGAATGCTAAGGACGTAGCTACTGCTTCTCACCTCATGAGCTTTACTTTAATTAAACCGAAGCATTCTTCTTGACAAAGCAAATGAGCATCTTTAATGACTTCTCTTACAAAGAAAGCCATTGCGTTTTTAGACATAGGTCTAGTAGGATCTTTAACAGAGCACCACAGAGAACATGAAGTTCCCCTAATGCTTCTTGTTCTTTCTACGTAAAACAGTAAGGCTCTTACTGGGCAAAGAACCCTTTCTTGTTCTTGACCTACCAGATCAGCCAGTCCTTCAATCTCAAATGATCTTGGCATGGATGCGAAGGATTCTATTCTTTGCTAAGAACTCCTGTTGAAAAGAACAAACTGCTTTGTTGTGCTTTCCAACCTATTTGCTTGTCAATAGCTTGCCAGCTCGCTAATCCTTTTAGCTGTAGCTAAGGCTACTAAGAAAATAGTTTTCTTAGTTAGTTCTCGCAACGGCGCACTGCCCCAATAGGTTCGAACCTTATCCGTCTCCAAGAATTTGAGAACGACGTCCAAATTCCAAGAAGGGGTTCTGCACCGTCGATCCTCTTTGTATCAAACGATCTGAGGAGATCTCTAAGATCTGCGTCATTGGACAGTTTAAACCTCTGGTGTCTAAACACTGCCGACAACATACACTTATAGCCTCTAATCGTCTGATTAGCCAAACCTAGTTCTTTCTTCAGGTATAGCAGGAAATCTGCAATCTGAGTCACAGAGGTACTGGATGAAGAAATCTTCCGATTCTTGCACCATCTACGAGTTGTCCCACTTCGACTGGTACACTTTGATAGTCGATGGTCTTCGTGCTCTTGCAACTGCCTTCGCTGCTTCTCTAGAAAACCCCCTCGCTCTGACAAGTCTTTCGATAGTCTGAACGCAGTCAGACCCAGAGCGAGGGTGTTCTTGTGGAAACCTGTCGAAGTGGGGTTGTTTGAGAAGATCTACTCTCGTGGGTAGACTTCTCGGGGAATCTACTGTCCATTCCAGTACCTCTGTGAACCACGTTTGAGCCGGCCATATGGGGCTATCAGGGTCAGCCTTGTTCCTCGACTTTCCCTGAATTTCTTCATTACCTTTCCTAAAATCTTGAACGAGGGAAAAGCGTACGCATCTAGCCCCGTCCAATCTAGTAGGAAAGGCATCGACTGCGACTGCAAGAGGGTCCGGGATTGGAGAACAATAGTTCGGTAACCTCTTCGTCGCCGCGGTAGCGAAAAGATCCACTACTGGAGTGCCCCAGAGCTTCCACAGTCTCTGGCATACTTGAAGATGCAATCCACTCCGTGGAAAGCACTTGTCCGTACCTGCTCAACAGATCCGCCCTGACGTTCTTCTCTCCCTGAATGAACCTGGTGAGCAGGGTGACGTTTTCTTCTGCCGACCAAAGAAGAAATCTCCTTCGCCAGGTTGCAAAGTGACAACGAGTGGGTTCCTCCTTGTTTCCGTATATACGCCAGAGCTGTGGTATTGTCCGCGTTGATCTGCACTACTTTGCCGCTGATCCACGGTCTGAACGCTTTCATAGCCAAGAAGATCGCCATCAGTTCCTTCCTGTTTATGTGCCATGCCTTTTCTTCTTCGCTCCAAAGGCCTGACTCCTCCCGAGGCCCAGCGTCGCTCCCCAGCCTGCGTTCTGACCGGTCGGAAAATAATATCCGGTCTGGGTTCCTCTGCTGGAGTGACGTACCCTCTGACAACCTCTCCGGAACTAGCCACCACTTTAGTTCCTCCTTTATCTTTGGAGGAATTGGAAACCGGAAGGAATCTGGTTGCGATCTTCTTGGCCAGACTTCGTTCAGAAAGAACTGTAAGGGCCTCTATGTGAATCTCCCTAGTGAAATGAACCGCTCTAACGAAGAGAGTGTCCCCAGCAGGCTCATCCACTCTCTCGCTGAGCATTGGTCTTTCAATAGGAATTCTTGCACTTTCCGTATACACATGGTCTGCCTTTCGGGTGACGGAAAAGCCCGAAAAGTCACTGAGGATATCCGAATCCCCAAATAAACTATTTCCTGAGATGGGATCAGTCGTGACTTTTCCAGGTTCACCATCAGACCCAGTTGCTGGGTTAAATCCAATGTTACGTTCGTGTCCTCCAGACATTGCTGTTTTGATTGTGCTCTTATGAGCCAATCGTCGAGGTATAGAGGACTCTGACTCCCTGCCAAATGAAGCCACTTCGCCACATTCGACATCATTCTTGTAAAAATTTGAGGCGCCGTGCACAGCCCGAAACACAGGGCTTTGAATTGATAAATCCTTCCCTGGATCACGAATCTCAGATATTTCCTGGACCTTGGATGAATTGGAATAGGAAATGGAAGTACGCATCCTGAAGGTCCAGTGTTACCATCCAGTCGCCTGGTCGTACCGCTGGCCAGTACTGAATCGTTCGTCTCCATCGTAAACTTGGTCCTTTTCTACGAACAAGTTTAGCTGGCTTACGTCCAGTACCGGCCTCCAACCTCCTGATGATTTCGGTACTAGAAACAGACGGTTGTAAAAACCTGGGGATTCGTGATCCAGAACCGGTTCTATTGCCCCTTTTCCCATCATGGTGACGACCTGATGCCAAAGAGCCTCTCTCTTCTCTAAATCGATGTAATGAGCCCCTAGGGCTCTCGGAGCTGTAGCGAGAGGTGGTTTCTTGAGAAAGGGGATCTTGTACCCTTCCTTCGCTACCTTTACGGACCAAGGATCCGCTCCTTTGTTTTGCCAGACTTCCCAGAAGTCCAAAGTCTGGCCCCTACACAATCTGGAGGACTTCTGACTCATTGTTTCGTTGAAGTTTTAGCACCTCTTTTGGCTGGAACTCTTTTCCTCTAAATGCTGGTCGAGAGAAAGTCCTACCGAAAGGGCTGCTGTGCTGTCTTCGTATCTTTCGTAGTCTTCTTCATGACCTTAGAAGGTAAATACTTCCTCACAGATGACGTAAGAAGATCTTGAGTAGCCTCTGAGTGAGGGAGAGAGATATGTCCTTAATGATCTCTTTGAGGGAAGAGCTGTCCTGACAGAGGAGAGACATCAACTCGACTTTTGCGCGTTCGACACTCCTTTAGCAGCGAACGAGCATAAGAGATGTCTTTTCTTCAAGACGCCTGCTGTGAAAATTGAAGCCAATTCATTAGCTCCATCTCTCAAGGCTTTATCTATACAGGACATGATGCTTCTCGACAACTCGGATACTGACGACTCTTCCATCTCCGAAGTCCGAGCCAGGGCCCCCAACGGACCAGTCAAGAAAATTAAACACCTCAAAAGTCCTAAAGATACCTTTGAGTAAATGGTCGAACTTCGAAGAAGTCCACCACACTTTGGCTGAATGCAAAAGCATGTCTACGGGAGCTATCCACTATGTTGGAGAAGTCTCCCTGGGAGGAGGCAGGTACTCCCAGGCCAAGACTTTCCCCGTAGCATACCAACACCAGACTTCGAAGCCAACTTGGCCGGAGGAAATACAAAAGAAGTCTTCCCCGACTCTTTCTTCTCCTTCAACCACTCATTTACGCGTTGAAGGGTCTTTCTTGGCCGAAATGGACAAAGTCATTTTCAAAAACGACGATTTCTTGGCTTTCTTCGTCTTCGAAAATTGTGACAAAGGCGATGGCGGGCCTGAAGGTTGAAAATCTCCTTCAAACAGAGAAAGAAGGCACTCTGTTAGCCTCTTGTAGTCCGAAGAAGGGAGCTTCCGTTCTTTGTCCTCGTCCGTACTCTCGCAAATTCTTCCTCCTGCGAAGAATCTTGAAAACCAAAGATCCTGCTGATTCTCCAAATCAGAGTCCTTATGCAGATCCTGTTTAGAAAGCGAATGCGGCACCTGACTCCCTATAAAACTCCTCTCTTCCTTGTCGAGACAATGTTTTGACTTGCTGCCGCCTGCGTCCTGCGTCTCCTGAACGTATGCGTCCACCCTGCGTCCATCACATCTCCTCTTGCGTCCTGCGTCCTGAACTTCGTCCTTCTTACAGGACGCACTGCGTCCTGGATCGCGTTGTACGTCCTGCGTCCTCTTGGAGGACTTAACCGGGAGAGACGAGTCCTTACGTCTAACCGAAGGTTGTTCGGGCTTCTCCATGATTGCACAATTACTGCCAATCTCTGCTGCATATCCCGCAGCACCTCCTTCGTTCCCACCTCCTTACGAGACTCCTGAAGATGAGGAGATCGAGGACGCACCGGGCTCACACGAGGCGGCGAGCGAACTTCCAACCGACGTGAAATCCTCTTCCTTTTGATAGGGATCATCTCTTCATCCTCCGATGAAAAAATCTCAGGGCTACTCCACCCTTCCTGGTCGAAAGCCCTTTCCTCTGTGAAGAGGACGGACAGTATGACCTCTTGAGAGGACGCGATACCTCAGCGAACCGCCTACTCCTTCCCGAGGCCGAACTATCCGAAGAATAACGGCACTTCCCCATATCGCCTTTTCTATGGCGTACTGAAGCAGCATGGGACGTATCAACAGGACTGCCTGAAGGGACGACTGATCGCAAGTCAACCCCTCTCGCCTCCCTTCGACTGTCGACATGCCTTCTCCCTTGGGTCTGGGAGCTTGACAGAGGTCTAGGTCTAGGAGCACGAGAGAGACGATCAGGCGCCCCCTCCACAAACACTGTCACCAAACACTTCCACTTTGTCCGTTTAAAACGTTTAATTTGGTCTCCCATGGACGCAAGGGCAGCGAACACTTTCACTATTTGTGGATCAGTAGTATCCTCAGATACAGCAACTGGAGCAGGCGAAACCTGGGGAAAAGGTGCTACATCTACATGTGAATGAGCTGGAGAAGACACATGCAAAGAATCATCCAAAGGTTTACTCGAAGATCCCGATCTTTCACTCCTAGATACAGATCTTCTAACCCGATCTTTTTCCAATCTCCCACATACTTCATAAGAGCCTTCCACTCTTTCTCATTCAGACACTGACATTCATTGCACCTATTGTCCCACGTACATACAAACTCACGACACTTCTTACAAAATAGTATGTGGATCTACCGATGATTTCGGCAGTCTCACCTTACACCTTTCTTTCACACAAACTCTAAACATACTTCCTGAATCAGACATACTAGACAAAATCCAAACCAATTGCGATTGCCACTCTAACTTCGTGAATACGATACGAATATCCAAAAGTCAGATAACGAGCAGGAAATTCCAACAGAGAACCAACAACGATGTTGCGGTTCGGCTGGCAGAGAAAATCTGAGGAAAACGGGAATAGTTCCAAGTACCAGCGCCACGGGAGCGGGGTGGCCATCACCTGAACTACCAGTGTACTAGCGGTTGCCGCGAGTTTTGAATTCTGCCAGTGCGTCAAGAGGATAAGCTATATATATACCTGCCAGGTAAGTGTCATGCATAAAATTGTTTATATAACCCTATTATGAATTAACTTGATCACGAAATATATAAAGGTGATGATATGTATAAATAAAGGTGATGCCACGGACGAAAATGAAAAGACGAGAATTGCCAAGATCTTTCGGTCTACACGACCCTTTACTTGTGCCTCAAGTAAAGGGTCATGTAGACCAAAAGATCTTGGCAACCCTATTATATGACCTTTCAACTTTTGAGCCTTTAATATACAATAACCAGAGAACAAGAATGATTTTGGTAACAACATATATTCTCTTAAATAACAGTAATATGGAGGTAACAGGTATTGGTATCGGCTTTAAAAGCTGGTACTATCGGTATCAGCTAATAATTTGGTGTCAGTTATAATGGTACTTCTTAGTGTCTCCTTTTTTTTTGTACTGTACTAGATATTTTTCAAATAGATAAGTTACAGCACTGGTTTCATCTGACCTAAAAAGTACAGAATTAGACCTATCACAACCTGATGCTCAGCCTACTAATTTACATCCACTATCACATAGTATGAGGGAACAGAATAGAATGATCACTTTAACAACAAAAGTTAGACGATTCAACATTATTGTTAAAATCAAATCACGAAATCATGCTTGATAATAGACCTCTAATATAACAAATTGCAAGTACAAGTCCTTCTTGCACAGTTTATTTTTTCAACCAAAAACATTTTTTTGGTCCTTTGGCCTTTTTTCTCAATCATTTCCAAGATGATGCCACACTAAAACGGGTTCCATGAAGCTAGACTGTGTGAAATGAGCAATCCCTTCTGATGTGTATGTCTGTAGTTTCATTTTTTAGATCTACTTTTCTAGTTATCTACCCATGAGTTACAGTTATCATCCAAATACTAGTTAGTCTGTCAGAGATGAGCAACACTTTGCTGGTGTACTTGCACAGTTGTAATCTATTTGAACCTTCCACAACACCTATACAAAAAGCAGTTGGGACTGAAAACAATCATCCATAGGTCAATGCCCTTATAGTTACAGTACTTCATGATGCACACATAAGCATAATTTTTCAGATGTTATTTTACCCACTGAACAAGAATTTACAGTAATATTTATTCGGACGAATGTAATTAACTCCCAAGGGCCAGTACTAAACACGGCGACTCGACCGCCGACCGAAATCGGCGGAAGAACACCAAAACCAATATGGCGGCGATACCAAAACAACAACAAACAAAGTAGGGAGCGACTACATATCAGCGACGATCGATTTATGTGTGCTGTCAGTAAGGCCGTAGCGGAACGGCGCTTCGTGCCTTATCCGCATATTTAAAGATTCTTGGCAAGCACGGCATGTACGGCAAGAGGTAATGTTGCGCTGCACGCACTAGCCACAGGGGTTACAGTAAGGCTACTTACCATGGCGGATCACACCTAAAGGCGTTCTTGTTGTAGTCGATCCGACAAATAGTAGCTCCACAACACTCGCAGTTTTTTGCTTTAGAATGAAATTGTCTTTGAGCATATTCAAACACAACTTCTTTACCACCACTAGACAAATAAAGATAAAATTCACCGTAACCCACATTGCACTGCAAACAATCGGTAGGAAATCGAAGGTCTGTCAAAATTAATGCCAGAAGGGCCAGCCACTGCCTCTGCCATAGGTACAGGAAGACAAAATGCCATTTTTTGCTTCATTATTCGAGTATTCAGTCAAACAAGGATACCAGTGGACACTGGACAGGTAACTTTATTACTCCGCTGAAATGCTAGTGAAACTTAGTTTTCAACTAAAGTCGTTCGTAATTGTTTATGAAACCCATGACGTCATAACGATGTCACACCTCTCAGCCAATAATGAGTAACTGGAACTGCTTTTGTTTGCATAAGAAAGTAAGTTAGAGGGCTCATTAAAAGTAAACATTACCGTAGAAAAAACACCTCTCCTGACTTAGGAAAATTCAAGGTAAAAACTTATCAAGCTCATTTAATTCTATTGCTTTTCACATGCTCTTTCCGTGTAGGTGATTATTTATTTTAATATCCAGTGCGGAGTGCTTCTGAAGTATTACCTTTAGTACTGGCCCCTGGGGGTTAATTACAGTCGTCCGAATAAATATTACTTAAAATTCTTTTTCAGGAGGTAAAACTGCACAGAAAAACCGCAACTGCCATAGTCTAGGCCGCCGCGGATAAGTACACTAGATCTACCTCAGGACGTGTTAAAAGTGCTTTTTCGTAGGGTGGCCTAGCCGTGGTAGTCGGTGAGTTGGCCAGTCCAAGCAGTTGTTTACCCTACCTAGTATAGCCTATCACATTAAGTTGACGAAACTTCAATCCTTTGAAGGTATGATTAATGATGTCATTGTATTCTTGTTTCACCTATTAAATATCGAGTGAATAAGGTTGATCCACCAGATGACGATGGATCGAAGAAGGTGTTTTCCCCTAGTTAGCTACCTAACTACACACTCAAAAAGTGCTTTGAAACAACAATAGGTAGGTAATAGTCATAAATACATAGTAAACAAGATAAAACAAGACGAAAATACACATACTAAATGTAGTGTAACCTGTGTTGTTTGTTCGCTGGACTAGCTAAGGCCCACAAACCCAAAACGTTGACCAAGGTTTGGGCCCAAATCTTAAGCTTCAAAGGCTAAATACCTCCCGGTGGACACTGATCTCACAATGATTACATCCGGCTACTGATCACAAGTGTCTTTCTATCATATGACACAATGGGTGAAATGCAATAATACGGATTACCTACAGTCCAAAAAGTTAATAACGTCCGTCTCCCACTGCATTACTATGTTGTTTTGATGACCCAATCTCTCAATCGCCTCCCATAGAGATATGCAAATTAGATTTGGTTTTTCACATATTTCTTCTGCCAGTTTCAAAAGATATATCAGATTACGTTTTCCTCCACAATACTTTAAAACGTAATTTTCTTGAAAATTAATTATTAGATTTATCCAAATGAATAGCTACGTACTGCGAAGTTTTTGCAGTTGTATGGACAACCTTGCTGCAATACCCCAGGCACAGGATACAAAAATTGGTTTCTCTCTTGTTTGTCTTCGGTTTCATATACTGCAATCGGTAATTAACAAGTCGGTCCCTTTCATAAGAATATATTAATGAATTCTTATACTACACATTTTCGTAAATGTGTTTCTCATTGCTTTATTTTTTGTTATTGTAATCTCAGCCCATGAAGGCTGCAGCGTGCTAAATGTTATAGTTTTTTTATTTATGAGATTTTCTAAATATAAAGGATTCATATAATGCAATTAATTAGTTTCCTCCTATTCATAACGCACAACAAATAAAGAAAATTCTAGGTTTTCTG
The DNA here is from genome assembly GCF_015104395.2 of Macrobrachium nipponense. Classification (NCBI taxonomy): domain Eukaryota; kingdom Metazoa; phylum Arthropoda; class Malacostraca; order Decapoda; family Palaemonidae; genus Macrobrachium; species Macrobrachium nipponense. The sequence continues at coordinate 76,625,321 of NC_087208.1, read as the reverse complement.
ATAATTTTTTTTTTATTATTTCACGCTCTTATCAAATTCACATAGGAACTCGCCAGAGAAATCTATCCAGCTTTCAGCATAATTCCCCTACACCCATCTCTTTTTTTTAAATAATAAAATACCATTCATATCTATATAATCACTAGTTTTCTTTGAGTTTCACAGGCACTCTATTTGGAGTGTAGCTACTTTCTGTTGAACTATAAAAATACTTTTAAACTAGAAAATGCAGCTAACAGAATGGCCATTTTTTTCTGGATCACTAATGATAACAGGAAAAGGCAAAATATTAGAATAAATACATTGTGTCTCAAGATGGTAAAGGAGTTGTGGATGTAGATGAATCTCTTCTCCTGAAGCCGATGGAAATCCAGTTACACTAATTCCCTTAGATGAGGTGCCTGAAAACGAAGATGATGTTTCCTTCCCATTCTGAATGTTTTGAAAGTCACCAAAATGGAAGGATACGTGCAAAAGATTGACAAAGTTACTTTCGTGACAGCAAAAGCAAAGATACGAAAGTATGAAAGGATTGTTGAACCAAGTGTCCTTTATGGAAATGAAGCTTGGATGTTAAATATAAGTAAAGAAAAAAGGCTGTTGAGATGAACTGATAGTATATACGACAATAGAAATATTAAAAGGGAGACACACAGTTAGTGTAAGTGAAATGATGGCTTTGATCATAATTATAAATCTAGAAAAACTCTCATCCCAAACTTTAGCCTGACTGAAGAGTGCCTTTTTAACCCCTTGCTCCTGTGTATGGAAATTTATGTTTTTCTGCTATAATACGTCAGTGGCGTGCCTTCAAAATTGTTAAAGTGATTCGGCGTCTTTCTGAAGAAAAAGAAGCTGAATAACTTGAGCAATATTATTGCTCAAATTTCACAGCATAACAAACAGTTTTGACTGCGAATAACTTGATTAAGTGTCATACCAAATTGTCAAAAGTCAAACAATATTTTCCCATGATTTTTGGTCCAGTAAGTTCCAAAACTGAAGCGACAAATTTCAGAGAATTTCGTTCGAAATTCACTAACTGGCAACTACAACTCGTAGCTAAAAAATATATATTTTTTCTACAGTGAAACCTCTATCAAGCAAAATAAAGCTAACATATGATGCACAAATATCAAATCTATGATATTTATAACAATCATAAGAAAAAATTACGGTAATAGTAATTATTTTAAAGTATAGCAATTACTTCAAACTATAGAAACGAAACAATTTGAAATTCTCGTTCAACACAGAATTACCAACATTACCAATGTATATTTCGAGCAATGTGGAAACAAATATTTAATATTATAGTGTATATCAATCATTTTAGCGAAAAGATGCATAAAACCATGCAATTATCAATAGAATGTGAAAGGAAAATCTCCGCGACATTAAACATAATCAACCATGAATGCACCTAGATTCAATGGAGAAGTTGGGGGTGGTTGGTAGTTCTGATTCTAGCTTCTGGGACCGAGCATAAAACACCATCTTCGAGAAAGGCTCTAACCTCTGCTGCTACCTTCAGGTGACTAGGCCTAGTTCCGGGCATTGCAAGGCTTACAATGCAGGGCCACTGTCTGTTATTTAGGCAAAGATAGAACCTTCAGGACCGACACCAGAACCTGTCCTTGCACCTGGGAAACAGACTCGCTATATAAAAAATAAGAAAGTCGGTCGCAAGCAACCAGAACATCCGTAAAATCACCATCTGGTTAAGTAGGGAGACGACAGACCCCGCCCCCCCCCCCTTTCTACCTCTACCCACAATACTAACTCCACCTTTTTCACTTCAACCTACTACCTCAAATCTTCGAATCATATCCCAACCGTGAAATTTAAGACTGAATTTGCGTAAGTGGGCGTATCATAAGGGAGTGATATCACCCAAATTCATATTTCCACTGACAACCAGTAATCCGTTCGATCCATGCAGTCAAGTATTATTGCATAACAGAAATTTATGAGTTTTTGTAGATATATATATATATATATATATATATATATATATATATATATATATATATTATATATATATATATATATATATATATATATATATATATATATCTACAAAAAAACTCATAAAATTCTGTTTATGCAATAATACTTGACTGCATATATATATATATATATATATATATATATATATATCTTATATATATATATATATATATATATATATAAAGAAGCACCCGAGCATGACCCAATAGGCCTGTGCTCGATTCTTAAAACAGACCTCTGGTTATTCCTTATAGATAAAATAAAACGTCCTGAGAGAGAGAGAGAGAGAGAGAAGAGCTTGACAGGGGATACTCTAATTAAAATAATGCTCGCCAAGCATATTCACACTCCGGATCGTATGGACAAGAATAGTCTCACTTATGCACTGAAAAAAAAAAGGTGGAAACCTACGAAAATACTAGTTTGGTGCGACCCTGAACGCAATTCTGCATGCAAAAATTTGCTCAATCGAGAAATTCCATGAAATTAGTAACTAACAAGCTGAAAAATATATTTCCTTGATTCTTGAAATAGGCCTAACCCTGTAACCAACGCTAAACGCGCACATAACTTGGATTTCGTTTTTTTTTTTTTTTTTTTACACCAACTTGTCTTATTTATATTTCATTTAATCAGATGCTAAACTTCTCTGTGCTTTATCAAAGGGAATCATAATAACTTTCGATATAACGCCATAAAAGTAGAAAGTTAATTTACAAATATTAGGCCAATGCTTATGCACTCGGTTCCTGCTGCCACTCTATGGTGAACACTTCATATCACACTTTGAAAGCCGCACAAGTTTCTTTGGGGAAATTTTTTTTTTTTTCTTTTAACAAACAATTACTGAACTAACATTGATCATTCACTGGGGAAATACTTTGTGCGCTTATACAGTTAATCACTGATTCGCGTTATCAGATAAATAGGATGACAATAATTGGAATAAAATATACTAACTGGCAACCCCATGAGTTTCTAAAGAAGTACGATCAATTCTGAGATTTGTCGCTTCACTTCTGGAACTTACTGTACTACATAGATCATGTTACAGTCACCTGAGACGATGTAGCTTGCATAGATGAATGTTAATAGACTCTAAAACTAATTTATCTACGCGTAACTTTCAACTTCTCAAATTATTGCTTAGTTTGAAATAAGCTATTTGAAGTGCTGAATCGTTCATCATTCCAGTCTCTAAATGATTATCTCGTGGGAACGGGTCCCATGCCTTCCGGTCACAAGGAATCAAGTTTTTGGAAAATTTGTCACTTATCGTTACTTCAACCGACTACGGTGATTTCCCCCAAAAAATTCTATTCTTCGAACTGGCGGTTTTCCATTTTTAACATTGTCTAGGGTAGCTCGTATCCTTCCTTCTCTTTTACTGGTGGTGATTTTGTACACGATGCAGCTAAAAGTTGCCCAGTACCATAGAATTTCTTATAAAGAGTTTTAGTGGCAGTATTATTATATGTTTAATAATCTCTTAATAGTAAACACAAGGTAAATTCATATTGAGGTCCTTTGTGGCAGAGGAGAGGATGATGGTATGTAGATTCATAATTATTATTCTTTTTCCTGCGTATTGTGATAGCCTACGGGTAATGAACTCAGTGTTGAGACATTGTCGTTTTACCCAGCTGCTTCCTTCATGTTACCACTGGCCCAAGGCCACCGAGAACTTCATCAAGGCCAGGCGGGTTTGACGTCACGCAGTGATGACGTAGGTGTCAAGTGATCCTTCAAGGGTTCAAGTGAGGTTATAACTATTTATCAAAGTTCACATATCTGTTGTATTGTAATTTTATTTTTATTGTGAATTTTAGGGAGAAGAGTAGTTTTCCAATGTTTTATCGAAATACCGCGTCAATCTTCGCGGCACAATAATAGGTACCACATTTCGGGGACGAAGCGCTTCTTCGTCGAAGGTGGCAGTTTAAAAATACGGCCCGTTAATATGTTGCTCCACACTGTTTTTACAGATAAATTTCCCGTCAGTGGAAGAGCAATATCATATTTTGCCTCCTATCTGCTTAATCCATATAGTCGCGTCCCTGTTTACAATATGGGTGTTTGTTTCATTTAACACCCGAGTATTTTGTGGTGGCAGATGTTTTATGGACGGATTACCCTCCTGACTCCTTATCTGGGGCTTGGGAAAGTTAAAAGGCATAATCGCTGCTAAGTTTAACAATGCAAAACGATAAACCATAAATAACTGGGGCGAATCCGTTCCTGTGGCAAAATCCTCTCTCTCACATTTGCATCTTTATAAAGGAAAATTCCGCAAGGCCTCGAAGACCAAATTCTTCAGCTATTTGAGCACCCTTGACCCTGTAATTTCTCTCTATCACTTTTTGTTCAGAAGCTAAGTCTAAGGAAATCCCTGATCATTATACCGAACAGCTTCCTCCGATTTTTCTTCTTCTTCCTTCTTGGATTTCACACTCTTTAACGAGTAAATCTAGATATTCGACAAATTTTAATCAAAGGATATCTAAGCGCACTAGAAGAAGCAGGTGGAACCGAGTTGGTGGAACGCGTATAAAATATTCACAGAGAAAGAAAGTTTTATATATATAATATATATATATATATATATATATATATATATAATATATATATATATATATATACGTGTATGTATGTAGTTAATATCAATTAATTAAAAAAAATATATATGTAATAAACAGCAGCCCCATGCATGATAGCCACGAGCTGCCACTGGTCATTACGTTTGTACACAGAGCACTTAAATATACTTCAGACTGGTCTGCTTTCCATAATGAAACTGGATACCTAATGATTTTTTTTACAGTAAACGGATACCCAAACAATTTGTATTTGATATTATTAATAGAATGGCTTCTAATTACGTATCTCCACCCCCTGTTAGTTTCAACGCACTTAAACTTAATATGTAGGCTACGCATCCATTCCCTTTATCCACTCGGATAAACTCCGCCTGAGTATAAAAAAAAATTATGAAAAAGAGTTAGGTTTCCTAAGAATAACCCTATTCCCTGTAAATCCAAAAAAGACAGGCAGTCTGTTCAATTAATAGGATAATCTGCAAGATTATCCAATTAATCTATAAATATGAATGCCCAAGATGCCTTGGTAGCTTATATTGGCTCAACACAGAGATTGTTGCAAGTCCGTTATTATAGTCACATGGGACTCAGCTATAGGACGGGTTCTAGGATATCGAATCCCGAACTCTCGAGTATTCGCACACATGCATCAAAGTGTAAGATTCCTATTGAAAAAAACACATTTCTCTATCCTTACCTCAACAACCCAAGCATCCTTTCTAACAACACTTGAGCCACTTTACATAAAGCAACTACCACCTAATTTAAACAATTAAGTCTGTGCTACTCCCCTTTCGTTGGCCTGAAGTGTAGTTCAGTCGGTCCTCACGTTTCTTTGTCATGCTGCTCTTCTCCTTTGACCTGATAGGTTATAGTCTTCTAGGTAGCTTTTGTTAAATAATTCCATTTCAATGTAAATTCATTTTGTATTTTATTTTAGTCTAATGTTTTTAAATAAATACAAGTGTTTTAATCTAGACTGATTTGCCAATGTCTAGGGGGACGAAACGTTTCAATAAATCTATTATGTGAGCTGTTATCTTGCTGGAACCAATGTTGGAATGTGTAGCTGTCTGCCCACCGTGAATACATAAAGAATTATATATATATATATATATATCTATATATATATATATATATATAAGATATATATCTATATATATATATATATATATATATATGTGTGTGTGTGTGTGTGTGTGTGTGTGTTAGTTTTTTTACTCTGACCATGCTAAACAAATTAAGATGTCAACATTTTCCAGACGTGTCTTAGAGTTCTTGGCATCTGTAGTGGGAAATTTTTAGACGAGTTTAAAATTATTTTATGGAAATTTGTAAAAATAAAGCAAAAAAGACGTAACTCAGTCAAATCAATATTAACAAAGAATTTAAGAAAATTCTCTGTATACCATTTCCTCCTAATTCTATTCCTGCTGTACCCATTTTAAAAACTTAGTATTCTAAATATTATAATTATATTTTAAGAAATAAATAAATTGAGAATAACACGCCAAATTCAAACAATATTGTATACAGTATTCCTTGTAAAGAATGTAATAAGATTTGAATTGTGCAGACTTCTAGAGAACTAAAGATAAGTTGCTCTCCGCACAAATATACCATATCAAGGGGATTCATAAATAATAGCATTGTGGGTCATTGGCTTAAGACAGGCCATGATATTAACTGAGATCATTCCTAGATAATCTGCAGGGTCAGAGATCACCGAAAAAGGAATCTGTTGGAGTCCATTTTTAATAAAACCACATCGACAAGGAATTTAAATCTCCATCCTGGATTATACCTTGATCATCTTTCCTTATCTCTTTTGCTTAAAGAACACACAGCCCAGATTAACAAACTGTAACCCCTCCTCTTATCTGTTTTTGTATATAAAGTTCTGTCAACTTCTATTATTTAAGGTTTACTGGCTGCTCCAGGGGCGAAAGCCCATGCCAGCACAAGGCTGGCTTGATTTTAATTAAACAACTATCATTAAGTATATATATATATATATATATATATATATATATATATACATACATACATACTTATATATTCGTGTATATATACATACATAAACACACACACACTATATATATATATATATATATATAATATATATATATATTACTCGTTTTAAGGTTCAATAAGACTATGGTTTAGATTCCAGATTCTTTAATTTACAAAGTACAGCTACCAAGTACTATAGCTTTCTCGAAGACCTATTGCTGTTTACCTTTTTTATTGTATCTTTCTTAACACTCTAGTATGCAATTTCGCAAGTGATCTTGTCTTCATACTAATTATCCACATGTTGCCTTAAGGGCGTGTTTGCGCAAGACCGTTTATGCCGGTGCGCCTAGTTGCCGTACGGCTACACATGCTTCTCCGCATGTAATACGCACATTCACGCATGTCATGGCCGTACATGCCTGTTTCTGTTCACACGAGATTAAGCAGTTGTCAGCATGTCTGCTCTGAGACAGACGAAATCTAAGGAAAAGGCGTCATGTAGTCCTTGTGTACTTGTCGGAAGTACGACCAAAAGCATTTTATTTTGTTTAGGACTGCCTTTGACGTCCCTGTATCATATTTAGCTTTTAAGAACAGCAGGGCATCACTCCGGTTGACCATGTCTTTATAATTATCGGAGTTAGCCTTCCACAGACAAGTAAAGGAACGATAATCCTCAATAAAGTTAAAAAAAATTTCGTTTGACCAATCCGCCATACCAGCAATAGAGTAAACACGTGTATATCAAATGGTGGCAGGCTTGTGAATGACGACTGTTGCAAGTTGAACTTGCATGAGTCTCCCCATCTAGGATGGGAAGACACTTGCGCCTATGTGCGGTGTGCACATTGGACTGTGCGCACAACCTGAGGCATGCCTCTACTTGCCTTTCCATGAAATAGGTGCATACATCCTGTGCGCACGAAGTTACACGGTGTAAACGCGCCTTAAGGCGGAATTCCACCGAGGCAACAAGTAGCATGCGACTGACTGGCTTTCAACCAGGAGACATGTTGTCTGCTACAAGGCAACACCGTTGTTGCTTGTAGCATGCTACATGCTCTGTTGACTGTTGAAAGCCACAAAACCTTTTCCACCGATTCAACAAAAACTAAGCCATTTGTCAACACGATGTCTCTGCAGACGGTCGCTACTGCTGCACATTTAGTGCTGTGCTCCCATTGATACGCACCATACAATCTTCTAATAATAATAGCAAGGAAAGCTCCTGTGACCTTTTAATACTGAAATACCTACAAAATAAGGCTGATAAAAATGACCTGTTACTTGAATGATTTATATAAAAAGACCTCATATAAATTAATGCACAAAGCTACGATAAAATTTGGATCAATGGAAATTGTTCATTTATTGAAATTAAAAAGTCAAATATCCAACGTTGGCATTTCTCCTTAAAAACAAACCATGAAGATTGATTCATGAGAGAGAGAGAGAGAGAGAGAGAGAGGAGAGAGAGAGAGAGAGAGAGAGAGAGAAGCGACGAGGAACGGATCCGTTTTTGCGGAGAGGAGAGAGAGAGAGAGAGAGAGAGAGAATGAAAACACTGCCGTTGTCAACGGCCATACCACGTTGAAAGCACCTCTTCTCGTCCACCACTGCCGTTTCCAGCACTATTTTTATGTGTGCGCGTGCGTGTGTGTGTGTGTGTGATGTGTGAGAGAGAGAGAGAGAGAGAGAGCATCTTCCCTCCAAACCGACTCACATGCGTGAGTGAGCAGTACGTAAGTTCTTGATCTTTTTTACTATAGTAGATTCACATCAATCATACACCTGATGTCTAGGCCAGTCCCTTACGACGCTCCTGATTGGCTGTTGATAAGCCAATCGCAGGGCTGAAAAGTCTGTCTCTTGAGAGAGTTCACATAGGCATAGTGTATGTTCCACCTCTCCTGAGGGATATGTCTTTCAAAAGTATCCCTCAGGAGGTGGAACATACATCCTATGTGAACTCTCTCGAGAGGCTGAGAGTTTCCAGCCCTGTGATTGTCTTAACAGCCAATCAGAAGCGTCGTAAGGGACGAGCCTAGACAGCAGATGCACAGCTGATGTGAATCTACTATGGTTAAATTTCTCTGCTAATCCCCACGGCGCATCTAGTTTAGCACACTTACTCTTGTACACTGTCAAGCATATATCCCATAGAACAGCAAGTTTCCAACGTTCTTCTTGAAACAAATTCTACGTTTTTTTCTTGCGACCAATTCATCTTGTTGCTTACAACATCGAATCCTTCCCGCGGCGGGTGTGAAGGTGTTCAACACTAGGCAACAGGCTAAATCTTGTCACATGCATTTGGTTATAAGGCAACAATTTACCATCTGTCGCGTGCCACACAGTTGCATGCTACATGTTGCCTTCTGTTGAAATGGTGGAAACACTTGGCGTATGAGACAATGTAGCATGCCAAATGTTGCCTTGGTGGAATCCCGCCCTTACAACGTATTTTTATAGGAGTGGAAGAGGTCGTTCTTTATGATCACCCTCTATCTTTTTCTTGCTGTTTCATTCTTGTTGTTGTATATGAAATCTACAGATTCCATGTACAACAACAAGAATAAACCAGAAAGAATAAAACGCTGAGGGTAATCATAGAGAGCGCCCTTATTAACTGCTTTGAAAAAACAGTGGAAAGCAACAAGCAGCATTAGAGAATAATTTTGAAGACAAGATCACGTTTGAAATTATATATTAGAGTTTTAAGAATGACAAACAAAGATGGGCAGTAAGGGATAATCCTGAACAATGAACGATCGAGCATACGACCATGAAGATCAAGAAGATTACATGGAAGGGCATGAGGAGCTGAAGATCAATGGCAGGTTATCCTAGGGAATAGAAAATGGAAAATAATAAACGTTGGGAGGAGCATACAAACACACACACATATATATATATATATTATTACTTTTATTGTCCCTCTCGTCTACCCAGAATTTCTTGATTTTAGTTAGTCTAAAAGAGCAGCCATGTTTTCTCCTAAATCAGCTGATTTTGGGAAAGAAACACGAGGGAGGATGGGGGAAAAGGAATTTCCGGTTAGGCTGAGTCTTAGGGTAAGACAGGCAAGTCACGGGATTAGCTAGGCCTCGATATGGGCTTTAGGTATCCCTAACATAAGACCTCTTTTCCTTTCCAAATTTGCTGGGTGTTTTTGCATCTTTCAGAGACTGCCGGAGGAAGTAGGTGCAGCTCAGGCCATTTTGAAAAACAACCTCATCTCAGAGACTTCCGGAGGCAATGGACGCAGCTCAAGCCATTTCGAAAAACAACCTCATCTCCCCAGTCCAGGCCAGAATCTCCAAGAGGACAGACGTGTCCTTTCCTCTGACTGGCCCACAGAAGTTGGCACCGGACCCCCTTCACATATCAGACACATGTTCAAGCCTCCAGGATCAAAGGTACGTCCAGAAAGTGTAAATCCAACCAGTCCTGTTTCTCAAAGACAACTCTTGCTAATTTCCATTTTCAAAACTCCTCTTTTATCACTTCTCGATTGAATTTCCTTTTGTCCCCATCGGGCCACGTGCTGCCCCTGTGACCTGTCTCAAGTTTAAATCTTCATTGAATATTTCATTTAACATTAGAGTTCCTCCCCAGTGTGTTAGACAAAGTGAGTAACTGTAAATTTGGGCAAGAAGTCTTTGTTTTACACTGTGTTAATCTGGAACCCCTTTTCCAGATTCACTGAGTCCGTGTCCTGTCTCGCTCACAAGTGCTTCCTTGCAGTAACCAAGATCACAATGATCCCTTTCGGAAACCAGCCTTGTTACACATCTGTTTATGGCCAGCTTTTCCTTATTGTGAGATAGATTTGGCCCACGTGCGGACAAGTTGCATTTACTGTTCCCAGGCCATTCAACGGCCTCTTGTAAATAAATGTATGTAGAGTAATTAGCTGAGTTTCCTGGCGACCTCTTTTTCTAAAAAATAATATATTTCCCGTTTACATATTCGGTTTATACGAGGCCCCGATACGTAACAATATATATATATATATATATATATATATATATATATATATATATATATATATATATACACAAGTGTACCTGCTATCTCCTCAATGCATGTCTTCGATTGACTTATAAATTTTAGGCACATGCCAAGCACCGGGGCAACTAAGGCCACTCTGTGATGCAACGGAAATCGACAGTGAAAAGGTTTGGAAGGTGTAACAGGAGGAAAAGCTCGCAGTTACACTATGAATCAATTGTTAGGAGAGGCTGGACAGTAAAATGGAAGAAAAAGAATAAGAACGGAGGTCTTATGCCCGAACAATGGTCGACAATGTGGTGGGATAACAAGTATCAAAACAAAGCAAACAAGATTTCCCCACACTTTCCTCTTTACGTTACTAATTATTAACAGGACTATTGGTTCAACGAGATAAAACATAAAAACTCTCAAAAACCACGTACTCACCAACTCTTGACACAATCAGGGTGAGACGCTGTGTTGTCCACTGGATACAGTCACAGACAGAAACTCATCCACTAGCACCCAGCACCAGACCAACAAACTGCCAAACACTCACACACACACACACAAAGAAACAGCACCAAAACCACGCAACAACTCAAATAAAACACAACAAATCACTTCACAAGCAAACACCAATCAACACCAAGATTTCTCAACAACTCAAAAAACAAAACAAATCATAAAAAAAACCACCAATCACCATCAAGATTTCTCAACAACTCAAAAAACATCAAATACAACAGACACTCACCAGTTCAACAACCATCAGATGGACACAAGCACAACAAACTCAGTTACTCAATATCAAAACAATCAAAAACATACAATGACAACTGACCATCAATAACTGCCTTCAAATACTGGCTCGACTGACTGCTTGTCACTTGCTCCAATAGCTGACTGACCAGGCTCCAATAGCTGACTGACCCAGACTCCCTCACTCGAGGCTCAGCGACCAAGACAGCAAGCAGACGAACCCAAAACGCCTGTCAAACAAGCAGTCCACTCATTAACTGCCCATTCACCACTCATGCTCTCTCTCTCTCTCTCTCAAAATGGAAAACCACAGATGCAAACCTTCCCCATACTATCTTAACAACAACAAATAAACATAAAACACGATATAGCAAATACACAAAACTTCCAAACACTTCCTTTTGCCTCGAACGAACACAAACAACCTAATGAGACAACAACCAAAACAACCAGCCACCCTCGCCTTCTCTCTCTCTATTACAAGCAACCCTTGAGAACACTGTCAAATGCAACCATTACATCACTCCTCCATATTTCCTCCCCTGTTACATACTCACAACATCCACACTGTGTGTGATATGGAATGAAGGATGACAAATTAAACTCGTAGATTCTTTAAAATCTTGTATAAAGAAGATATACAGACATCAATGTGACAGCAGCAGGAAGCAGGTCCATGCTTGTCACCACTGAACAACAACTGACTATGCACATGGCGGAAAGAAAAGCTGTGTTGCCACATATAATTACATTGTTGCCATGATGCATAATGAACTAGTGGTCTTACAGTACGTGCAATGGGAAAAGATAAATGGAAACATAAATATAATTTTTCTACAAAATAATAATAAAGCAAGTGTACATTAATGTTCATAAACTGTACGTAATGTAAGTAATATACAACATAACATTAGATATCTACGTATGCACACACTATATCGCTTTTCTGAACACCCAGGGATGTTTGGATGCTGGCCCCCTGGATCTTGTTCGAGGCCCCTCATACACTCTTTCAGTCGCATCACCATTCACTTCCTCTAGACCACTTTCATCCAGATTCTCTTGCTAATGTCCGCCCAAATCTCATTAACTATCTCATCAACCTCTTCTAACTCTGGTCTCAATATCTCTGCTACCAAATTGCTCACCCCATTCATATTCCTGTCAAATTCCTGAAGGGACTCATTCATACTATCAACTAACTTCATACTATTTGGTTCCCCTCCTGTCGAAATCTCGCTATACTCTGTCATCTCAAACCCACACACACTAAGTCTCATCCATTCCCTCCCTAGGCTTATCTGTATTGTACGCTCTATCAACCATCTCTACCCTAACACTAACCCCTTTATCATGCAGTCCTCGCCCTTCGCTTTCATTCCCTTTTCTTACCTTCTTCCGCTTTCTTCCATGCTCAGCCAAAACTAATTGCCGATCTCCTAAATCCATTTTCTCACTGATGCTTGGCTCATACTTATTCACTTTCAACCACTCACTCATCGCATTCTCACAGACATACTGTGGCACATACCTCCACATGCGGAGCTGGGTATCGTGTACCCTGACCTCATCCATACCATCATCCACTCGCAACTTCCCCAAAACATAACTTAACCCACTTGGTCCCACTTCCAAAATTTCAAAAGGCCCCACAAACTTTTCCCTTACCTTATTCACATTCATTCTTCCCTTCTCAACCACCTTTTTCAACACTTTATCCTCAATCCTAAAACTTTCAAACCTCCCACTTGTCCTCCGCCACAAATACCGATCACTCTGATAAAACCAACCTTGGCCTAATAATTCTCTCAAAATTCAACACATACTTACAGGGTTGTACACCCACTCCGCACGCCCCACATGCATATCCCAATCATTATCACACTTACTCACCATTCTCAAAATCTCAGTCAACGTCCTAACAATCCTTTCAGCCAAACCATTTAAACTGGGCATATAAGGAGTAGAACAAACATGTACAATACCTCATTCCCTCAACATTTCCTCAAATTCCCATCCCACAAACTCAGGCCCATTATCACTCAACATTCTCACAGTCTTACACACACACATTGGTAACATCACTTAGTTCACCATTTGCGTGACAGTCCTTTTCCTCTTATCTTTGATTGGAACCACATACACAAATTTGCTCATGCACAGGCGCCAGGCAGACTCGCATGCACACACTGATACTTTCCCTTCTGACATTCTTCACATGGATTGGCTACATCCCCACAAATCTTACTTAACCTAGGTGCATACAATCTCTCTCTCATGCATTCCCATAACTTATTCTTCCCAATGTCCCCAAACCGATCTTGGACCAACAGGCACATACTCACTGCTGATTCAACGGAAAACATCAGCACATACACTCCCCAGTCATACATTCCTCCCTGATGCAAAAAGTACGCTGTATTTTTGCACACTGCAAACCATCTTGCAACCCTCTTGTATACCTCTAACTCACATGGCCAATCTTCCACACGCACTCCTCCCAAAATGCATTCTCTCAACTTACTTATTTTCAAGCACCTATCTTCATTTCCTCAATTTCTTCCTCGCTCAACAAATCATTCTCACTTCTAGCAATATCAATCATACCCACAAAGTTCACTACAAATACACTGCTATCTTGCTATCTTACTACCCCCTTTCTAAGAACCCCATTCCCTATGTCTGCACTTACATCATGCAGTAACCCTTCCCGCACATGTATCACTCTTACTGTCCGCACACTAGAGGACCTGCCCAACTGCATCCTCTTAACACCTAGTTTCCCGAATTCCCTGCCTGATTCATCCTCTTTTGCCTACACACACTCGCCAAATGACCTTCCACACCACATTCAGAATACTTTGCATGCTGCTCCTTACACATTCTAGCATATTGCCCACTTTCCACAGTTGCCGCAAACCACATTCATACAGGTACCCTGACATCCACTAGCTACATGTCCTGTCTACCCACACCTATAACATTTAACTTCCCTATCTCTCTGACACTCTCTAACTAAATGTCCCATCTTCCCACACCCGAAACAAGATCCTAATGCTCACCGACATTCATTCTTCTTATGCCCTGGTTTCCCACATCTGTAACACTTCTGCTCCCACTCACAGCCAAACTAACCCTAACCTTCTGACATTTACACTCCTATCTCTCTTAGGTTTCACCATACTTACATTACTTGCTCTAATGCTCCTATCAACCGATCACTCTGCAATTCACCTCAGCCCTTCTAAAACTGCCTCCTTATAGCTCCTAAACTCAGGTATCCCCTCATTTACTTCGGTCCTGACGCTGACACTTGTGCTCTCTTTCATACATCTATCTAATTCATAATCCTCAACTATCTCTAAGACATCATTCCACGTTATCCTCTCATTTGTCCATCTCATTTTCTCCTTACGTTTCAGATACACTCTCAGGCACAGTCGCTAACAACTTCCTCACTAACTCCTTACACTCATTTATTCCCACGTCCCCAAACCTTTTCCTAGCTAATGTCTCTAACTGGCATGCATACATAGACAATGACTCACCTGCATTCATTCTGGCCTCCTCAAAATCATTCTTCCTCCTATATCTAACACTGCTCTTTGCCTTTCTAGCCTGTTCCATAATCCTAGTCTTAACACTCTCATACGACACATCTACACTCATCATCATCCCATACATGTTTAACAAATACCCTGTCAAGAATTCTCCTAACCCCCCTAACACAAATTCTCCTATTGTCTCTGTACTGTGCATATAATATTTCTCATATTCCTTGAAAAAGTCCCCTATCTCCCTACTCCCATATTCCTCATACCATGGACATTGGGTACCTTTCTCATATGCACAGCCTTTCGTATTTCTCGCTCACTCTCACTTCCATTACTTCCATCCTGACCCCTCTTGACCTCTTCTGAATTCAACGAATCCACTTCCATACTGACATCCATGCTCTTAACCATGCCCTTCTTACCCTTCTTCTTCTTACTTACTTGTTCCCACCTACCACTATCTGAAACACTCTCATTCTGTCCCTTACTCTCAGCTCTTTTTCCATCTTCAATCCTTGTCTCATCCTGTCCAACCTTCTTCCCCTTAGTCTTTTTCTTTTTCTCAGCCCCCTTCATATCCTTGTCTTCAGGTTTATCCTTATCCTGTGACTTCCCCTTCTTTCCCTCACTTATCACAAACAAACCATGTTCATCACTCGCACTCTCATCCAGATTTACCTTCTTTATCACTCCTAGCCCATCACAAGGCCCAGGAAGCCTACCCCCAACAGCTCTCTCTCCAATCAGTCCCTTAACCATCTCTTGCCCTGCTATCATCATCAACTCAAATTTCTCGTCCACCTTCTCAATTATCCGCTGCTCGGCCCCTTTCACTCCTTCTTCTGCACTTCTCATCACTCCTCTCAACTCTTCTAACTCTGGAGCTCTTTTGCGCCTCACACTCAATCCTAAGCCCCTCATACTCTCTTTCCTTAGCTTCCCTCGGCAACTGCAATTCCTCCCTCAGCCTCTCTATCTCCTTCAAACCTTCCATCCTTACTTTCTTCACCAATCATACATCCTAACTGTACCAAACGTCCTGATGCTGCCACACCATCAGTCCCTGTTCGGGCGCCAATATCATGTGGCAGGTTCACAAGCAAAGCAAAGCAAAAGCAAACAAGATTTCCCCACATCTACGTTAGTCTGTTCAGATACCAAAATTTTCCCCTGCCACACTTTCCTCTTTACTACTATTACTACTATTGGTTCAACGAGATAAAACATAAAAACTCTCAAAAACCATGTACTCACCAACTCTTGGCACAATCAGGGCGAGACGTTGCATTGCCCACTGGATACAGTAGCTGAGACAAACTCATACACTAGCACCCAGCACCAGACCAACAAACTGCCAAATACTAACACACACACACACACACACACCCACACACACAAACACCAAAACCACGCAACAACTTAAATACAACACGACAAATCACTACACAAGCAAACACCAATCAACACCAAGATTTCTCAACAACAAAAAAACACAACAAATCACTAAACAAACACAAAATCAACATCAAGATTTCTCAGCAACTCAAAAAAACACAACAAATCACAAACCCAAACAACACCAATCAGCATCAAGATTTCTCAATAACACAAAAAACATCAAACACAACAGATACTCACCAGTTCAACAACCATCAGATGGACACAAGCACAACAAACTCAATTACTCAATATCAAAACAATCAAAAACATACAACTGACCATCAATAACTGCCTTTAAATACTGACTGCTTGTCACTTGCTCCTCCAATAGCTGACGGACCCAGATTCCCTCACTCAAGGCTCGGCGACCGAACCAGCACGCCTGTCAAAACGCCTGTCAAACAAGCAGTCCACTCATTAACTACCCATTCACCACTCTCTCTCTCTCTCTCTCTCTCTCTCTCTCAAAATGGAAAACCACAGACACAAACCATCCCCATACTATCTTAACAACAACAAATAAACATAAAGCATGATATAGCAAATACACAAAACATCCAAACCCTTCCTATTGCCTCGAATTAACACAAACAACCTTACAAGACAACAACCAAAACAACCAGCCACTCTCACCTTCTCTTTCTCTCTCTATCACAAGCAACCCTTGAGAACATTGTCAAATGCAACCACTACATCACTCCTCCATAACAGTTACCGTCTCGACCCTTATATTACCGGAATTCGTGTTTACAAATTCTGGAATACTGACTCCGTTATTTCGATTTTCTTTACTTATTTTCCAATGTGTATTGTCCACTGTTTGTACTGAAGACATTTGGATAAATTTTGATCAATTTTAAAGTGTACGGTTATACGATATAACGAAATACTACTCGACTCACGAAAGCATTGAGTACAAATGACCTAAAATTATTTTATGAATAAGTCTTTTTCTCCGAAGTTCTTTTCGTTTTGAAGCACCTAAATATTTAGCAGATCCTATACTATCGAAAGGCTATCACACTGATGATGCTATTCTTTCATTGAGTATTAACGATATTTACAAGATCAGTTAACAATCTCTCTCTACCACTTCTTGTACGCTCATAACAGGATTTCCTGAGACAGGAAATTGAAAGAATTTAATGTTTTTCCTTTTTCCAAAAATGCTGTTAAAATTTGAAACATACAAAATATATATGAACATTAAAGGAAGTAACAATTTAACGGATAACTTGAAAATAAAATATAAAGATTAATAAATAGATTGAACAGATGACTCCCAAATTGATTTGGCCAGTGACTAGGATATGAAATCCCATGATCGGAAACTCTTACAGGAAATAGCATTATGTAATTTAGAGAAAGTCTGTTCTACGACTCATGGAATCTCTCTCTCTCTCTCTCTCCCCGATCTAGTAAGTTTATTCCTAAAACACAATTGGCTTTATCTGGTGGTCAACTAAGATAACCGTCTGCTAACATTTGAAAACAGAGAAACGGACAAAAAATGGGAACCAACTTTTCAAATGTAAATAAAGCAAGCAAAAAATGCACTGAAGTTTCTTCGGCACAATCGAGTTTTCTTTACAAAACAAGTGCGGAAGGACAGACAAAAAGCCATCTCAATATATTTCTTTGACAGAAAACTAAAATTAATGAAGCAGATCGGTAAACTATGAACATGTACTTGACCACTGGTCCAGAAAATTCAAGTCAAATGGGTACGCAAAAATGTGATCTTGCAACCGTTCGCTTTCAACGAACAATACAACTTGAATTCCACTGCACTGACCAAGCTTCCTGAGAGGCCAGACAAGAAGTACACGTTACCGTTAATTCAAGACGTGAAAAACCCATTTTGGTTTCCGTCATTATTCCCAAGGAATAATGAATGATTAAGTACATGACCGTGCACAGGGGAAGGGCCGCATCAAAATTCCGCTGTGATTGGAATCGGTTATGGAAGTGCAGAAGCCGACAGTGGAAATATTACGCACTGAGGACTGGTGCGCTGAAAGGGTAGAGCTTCTTGGAAAAGGTGGAGCTTCAAAGAGAACCAAGAATTTATCAGTAAATCAGTGATATCATATAATTGTATTTATGAGCGTCATAAATCTGTGATGTGTTTCAGCATAAAAAAATCAAAATAATTTACTTAATTCAAGACCTAATCTGACTGGTAGCTTTAATCCGTACCTACAGTTAATTAAACTAATTGAACATAGGGTGTTTTAAATTTGGCTCAGGGGAATTATGGATTACAGTTAACACAGAAATAAGTAGTAAATATGTGAACATAAACAAGAGAAATGGCCTTGTAATGGATAACAAACGCTTTATTATCACAGGATTTCCTGTTTTACCTCAATGTTTGTCTGGTCTAAACAGATCGTTTATGGTACCATAAGCCAGGCATCCCTCACACGCTGAAAGAGCTAAAACGAGAAAGGCGAAAATCGTCTGAGATTTTTCTTCTCTACTGCCTTTAAAAGTTTAAGGGAGAACCTTATTCTTCTTTTATTATTCGTAAGCTTCGATGTATCCCAACGGCTTGGAATTCCCGAAAGCATTATTTACGTTGGTGAGACCCATTGGAAGGCTCTTTCTTTCCTTCGGTTTCAACATCACGGGTGGAGATCCCAGCATTCCCAGGATTAGCCTCTTTTTCTTCCTAAAGGCCAGCCTGACACAACCTTCGTTTCCTATATTTTCAGAATGGTCCGTTCTAAGGACGTACTACCTTACATATAAAGGTATCATACTGCAAATACACACACACACACACACACACACACACACACACACACATATATATATATATAATATATATATATATATATATATATATATCTATATATGCAAAAAACCAAGAACACCACGTTCACTGCCACATTCATAGTTAAATAGCTTCCCCATTAGCTGCTTCATTCTCGTACACAGAAGGGTCATCAGCAACGCATCAAATGCCTTGCACACACGCCACACTCATTCCTTTCCCTTAAACATCCACCCCTTTATCTGTATACTAACCTTTTCCTTGTACTTCGTTAATCTCAACAGCTTGAAGCTGTCATTCATTCATATTCAGCGTACTCACTTCATTTCATAATGGAGTACTGGCTTAACAATCGCACACTACCATCTTGGCCTCTAGAGACAATTCAATACTTTCTCCAACCCTGCCCCTAATATTTACTACCAAATACTTCCAAGAATCAACTGTTCCCATTCGTCCACGCACATACACATGTTTGACATGAGCATATGAAGTAAAGAGGGAGAATGAATAAACGGATTATAGAGCAACGTAGCGAAATCAATACTGTTTTCTCAATCCTGGTTATGGGATAGGTACCGGTGAACGCACGGCTCCTACCTTCTCCACCCTCTAGACCGTGCCACCCTCATACTTTATTATTATTATTATTATTATTATTATTATTATTATTATTATTATTATCATTATTATTATTACTGACTAAGATTTATATATACTTTCCTAACCGTTAAAATTAAGAATTTACTTCTATGTTCCGAAAAATTTTCTGCTTTTAACGGCCAGTCAAATTCGTTGAGGGATTTACACGAAAACGTAATATTTAGGAATCGGTAAACTGCATATATTGTAAAAGCCGCGACCAACAAAGAAAACCAAATGTGATGAAATCGCTAACACAAACCTTTGGTTGCCATATTTTACATCTTTGACTTTGGAGACTGGTTTCAGGTAGTAGCTTGACTATTATCACCAAGTTTCAATGGTTTTATAATAATGATAGAAATGCATGAAATTATCAGCACTTTTCTCATCTAAGGTACTAACCTGCTGTGGCTTGTGGAATGTAGGCCTTTCCCAGATGTTTGGTTCCTGATTAAAATATATGGTTGTTTGAAATGCTGGCGGTCAGTAACAACCGAGGATACTGTTCAGCAGATAAACGAAATTCATCAGCTAACGCATCAAGATTTGTGAAAATACACGTATTTGCCATCTACTATTTGTCTCCGAGAAAAGTGCTCCATAAAAGGTGCCTAAAACTGTTAACAAAAGCATGAACATAAAGTTGTTTTTATAAAATCCTCCGTCCTAGTTCTACTTAAAATTACACGCTCAGTTCCGTTACATTTCATTTCTTCCTTTATTATTGAATGAATAAGCTACAATCTAAAGGTGAATGATTGAAAATACACTAACATAAGCAGCTGCATAATTACTAATATAATGTAATTGCCAGTTTTGCTAACATAATGTAGATCAATAAGCAGTTATACTGACAAGAGTACAGTTACGAAGCGAAAACAAAACATCCAGCAACAATAAACTGTCCTTGAAGAGAAAAGGTAAAGTGGCGTTAGCTAGAGGACGGGCTTTCCCTCGATGACATCAACGGAGATGTGGGTACACACATGAGAGCCGAACCTTGTATGTGTAACTGAGTTACGCATACACGGTTACAAGGTGTCAAAATGTTGAGGACGAACCGTAACCACGTCAAGCACGTAACTTCATTGCAATCCACTGCGATTAATAAGTCTGTGCGGGTTGTTTACTGACGACGGCCACCATGCAAGTAGCAGCTGCCCCGTATATTTATACACATTATTTAACCAAGATGAAGCGAAATAAAAGAAAATGGTGGCAATCAAGGTTATAGACTAGAAGGGTAGAATACAGTGGTCGGGAATTACTCGCTGACATGAGATTCCAAGAAGTTTCTGGCCACAGTAAAGTCTTTTCTTCGTAATAACTAATAAATTGAAGGACCTCAATCAGCCATGGTAGAACATATAAGTACTGACTGACCAAAACAAGGGACTCTAGGCCTTGTTCATAGTCGGTGTTAACAAGTTCAGCAACCTCTGGTGTTACGCGTATAATACAGGTCCCGTTCACACATTGTGTAACGTGCAAAGAGACCTCCCTTTGATTCGGGGCCCAAAAACCGACAATTTCCGGGACGGAGGGCGAACGGAGCCTCGAACCTCGCGGGTTCGGGGTTCGGGTTCGAGGAACCGTCCACACTTGCGTTTTTGTTACAAGAATCGGTTATAATACAAGGTTCGGTTCGCACGCCGTTGCCCGGACGAACGTTAGTGCCGAAGGATGACGTGCTAGTCCCAGGCACGGTTTAGGTAGAATTTTTATAGGACTAGGACTACTAGGTGGTCCCGGGCACACGCAGATGTCAGGTAAACAAACCATCCTCGGAAGTGCGTGTCCGGACTTCAGGAATTCTGAAAAGTAGTTACGTATTTATATGAACTGAAAGCGAAAAAGTCAATGTTTCAGGAGTAATGTTGACAGAAAAATCGACTGGGTCAATGTAGAACATGTTATAGACATACGATGAGTTGTTTCTAAACCTCTTTACTATTACTTTGGAATTGAAATGAATATAATATGACCCCATTATTTACTCTCTTTGATTTAGAGAATTACGTTGTCTTCATAACTTGAGAAGGAAACTAAGCTAAAAACAACTCGAGGGCTACCAAGTACGAATATGATTTGAAATGAACTTGTATCGTCCATTGGTAATGTATTTTTCACACACGCAAGAGTTGGTAGGGTTTCAGTCTCTAGCAATCCAAATAATCAATAGGACAAGATGATGTCTTCCACAAGCTGAAGGAATCTACAAGTTTTCATCCCTTCTACTGTATAGTATTCCCAGGCAATATTTAGCCTTTTGTTAACTCACGTAATGGTTAATGGTGAATGCTAATCCTATGATCCTGTGAGGCTGACATCGTTTGCATGCAAACCTTGTGACTAACTTTGTTACAGAGAAAACTTAATTTAAAAAAAAGATAGCGGTGCCAAAAACACTAGAAAATGGTCAATTATGTGATGGAGGTTTACCTACGAGTGTTATATCAGACCGCTGTGATTAATATGCAAACTGCCAAAATACGGTATAGCTAACTAAAATATTTTCGTCGAGACAAGGAACAACTTTGTCAAATGGGTTTACACCTGACTGGAGGTGTGTAAGCAGCGATGTTCTTCAATGCCTGGACCAGCCTTATTACATTTTTGTTTTATTTTCTTTTCTTTGCTTTGGGAATGGTTTCACGTTTCAATGAAGACTAAAGTAAAGTTACGTACGGGTAACAAAAACCCGTGTTTTCACTATTACTACATGGATGGAAATACGTTATATATCGAAAAAGTAGGAAAATATCTCGGCATGTGGCTACCTATAAAATGCTTTTCTCTAAGCGATTGCTACGGCAACTGCCAAGCAAATAGTGCACCAAGGACGTGAAAGAAATCGTTTACGCATTACAAAATATTTCCCCCCCCACTTTATGAATATTGTATATGTATTCTCATCTTCAGTTTTGCATGTCTGCCTGGTCCTCTTTTAAGATAAAAAAAAAAATGTCAGGAAAAGCTCACAATCGTGCGTCGAAACATATTACCCGAATTTACAAAATAGGAATCATGAGGATCTGTTACAAGTGTTAGGTCTAAATTGCGAAAACAGAAGTCAGGGCAGACTTAATAGGAAAGTTGAAAATTACGTATGGTTATGAGTCAGTTGACACCATGGTCCAGTGGTTGACACAAATGTATTCCTTACGGGAAGGAACATTGGCATGCGCGGGCATGAACTTATTGTTGAAGTAAATAGATGCAAACGCCACTAAATGGATGGAATTTTGATTTTAAAGTCCTAGTATAACGGATTTCTCAAGAAACAAGACTCCCTGCTGGTACAAGGGAGATTTAATCTGAAGAATAATCGAGTTTCGCTCTGTTAATTGAGTCCATAATTCTTCCAGCTGTCGGGTTAATCACTGTTACAAAGCACCCATCATCAAGCAGCCATTGGTTCTGAAAACGATGTGTACTTTTATTTACGCTTTGCACATGTCATCACATTCATTACGTTTAAAAATTTTGTAGTTAGTCCACCTCAACAACCCAAATTTTCCAATCACATCGAACATGACGATTTACCTGTTAACGCCCAGACCTTTCCCTGAATAAGCCATCGAAATCTTCAATGGGAAAACCTGTTTCAATGATTATGACAACAAAGCCTTCAGAACCGTAATAGGACGCCATCGACAGGGCTGTGCCGTGTGGGTCTATAGGTAGGAGGGGGGGGGGTGAGTGGGGAAGGGCCTGGCGGAGTCAGAGTTTCAATTGGGGTTTTCCAAGTCGTGTATAAACAGCCTCCTGTGATGGAACAGGAGGATATGACGTCACAAAAGTGCTGCACTATAAACGACCACGTTCAGGTAAGGCTGCTTAGTTATTGACAGCTGGACCTCACGAGAGAAAGAGAGAGAAGAGGAGAAAGTTTTCTTAGGTGAGGAATTGTGCCCATTGTTAAATTATAGTTTTCAATTGTTGTTTTTAGAGGATTGGTTTCAAGTGTTTAAATGTTTGTCAGTTGTCCTCTCTGATAATGATTGAAATATTAACAGGTATTTATGTAACCTCAGTGGATACAGAAACGTAGTCTTGGAAAGTGAATCATTTGAATATTCTAGTGTGACAGGTTACGCTTTCTTTAGTGTCTATCGAGAGTAGGAAACCTGACCTTACTGAATATGCGACAACAGCATAGCAAATTAAGATTTTCGACGACATATAACGTCCAGAAAATAGTGTATAGAAGTGTCAGATATAGGCAATGATCCTGCTGTTTTGAGAATTCTCTCACTGGAAAACACGAAAAAGTTTTATACTAATCACGTATACATACATACACACACACACACACACACACACACACACAACACACACACACACACACACATATATATATATATATATATATATATATATATATATATATATGTGTGTGTGTGTGTGTGTGTGTATGTATGTATACGTGATTAGTATAAAACTTTTTCGTGTTTTCCAATGAGAGAATTCTCAAAACAGCAGGATCATTGCCTATTCTGACACTTTTATAAACTTTATTTTCTGGCCGTTATATGTCGTCGAAAATCTTAATTTGCTATGCTGTTGTCGCATATTCAGTAAGGTCAGGTTTCCTACTCTCGATAGACACTAAAGAAAGCGTAACCTGTCACTAGAATATTCAAATGATTCACTTTCCAAAGGACTACGTATTTATATATATATAAATATATATAGTATAGATATTATATAATATATTATATATATATATAACGTTATATAATTATATATATTATATATATATATAATCGTCTATATATATATGTATATAATGTATAATGTTATATATTATAGTATAATCTATGTGTGTGTGTGTGTGTGTGTGTGTGTGTGTTAAATTTAGCATACAGTGTGTGAATTAAGTTTCATACGTGAAGAGAAACTGCTGTCAAAAATCAAGACGGGAAAGTGAAAGCACTTGGCCTGAATTTCACATATTCAAGAATGAGAGTCGCATCACCTTAGGATATCCGTCCAGTCATGTTTAAAAGTGACATCCAATCTTTTTATTTCTCTGTTTTCCCCGGATTTCTCTTAATAGTGTTCTGCATTTGTTAGTGTTGCGTTAGAATTTATTTATATTTCATATATTCGTGTTGATTACATAGTACTATTATTTATAATGCTGATTCGTCCTATAATATACGAACACGCTGTTTAAGATAGTATGTAAAGCGTCTTTCAATCAGGTTTTATGTGTGTATATATAAATATGTACACACACACACACACACACACACATATATATATATATATATATATATATATATATATATATATATATATGTGTGTGTGTGTGTGTGTGTGTGTACATACACAAAATCGAAGGGAAAATTTCCTGAATTTGTTTGACGTAACTATGATGGTAAATAGTTTAGAAGTCCGGGAAGACGAAAGAGCCCTACGCATTATAGCGAGAAAAAATCCTCTGCCATGTATGAATAATTCAAGAAATCACGTGGCGATTACGAAATAATGTCAAAGATTCTCTGGCCTGTTACGCCAGATCGGCTATTCACTCAGTTTAATCAGCAATTTAGTTGTAATCTTAAGATATCTAAGAATTGAAGGCAATGAAATAATAACAAACACGAAAGTAAAATAGACTTGACAAAAGAAATAAAAATGACATCAATTTAGCTGTTTTGAGGTATTTTAGCTGGAATTTCCGTGTTCGAATGATTATACACTGTAACTACAAATTAGACGAGAGAGAGAGAGAGAAGGAGAAACCAAGTCGCTAAAGCAACGTAAAACCCACGGGAAAAATCACCTACTGGTTTGCTTAAAAGCCAGTATAAGCGCTAAAAAAAAACCGGGTTAGTACTACGCATATTGGTAAAACCCCATTACAACCAATTTTACCCGGTAATTTCTTTCTATTGTCTTTCATTTACCGTTCACGTTCCACAGTTAAGGAAATGTAAACGCTGCATCAACATTCCACGACGAGTCTAAGAAATTTTGTTGTCTATCTTTTACAGAGACGCAGTACTTTAAGAGGAAAATGACAGGTCTGGTATTTGGGTCTATGCTTCTGTTGGCGGTGTCAGCGGCTACGATAGAACGATCGAGTAAGTATACGCACAGATAAGGTTGCTACACACACACACACACACACCACACACACACACACTACACACACACACACACACACACACAACACACACACACACACACACACACATATATATATATATATATATATATATATATATATATAATATATATATATATATATATATATATATATATATATATATATATATATGCGCACACAGCTAGATGATGTTATCTAAAGTTACGACGAACTATAACAGCTGACTTTAATGTATTAATTTCCCTCTGATAAAGGGCAACTTTTACTAAATCACTTTATCATGACTACTTAGATAAGTACAGTGAGAGAAGATAATGCTAATAGTTTTTTTCTGAGATTTATTCATATTTTGCAGCTTCAGTTTTGCTTAGTTATTTTTGTATATCACACCTCAGACTAAGATCAATTATCCACTAACTCGTGAATTTATGTGCTTGCTATTGCAGAGGATTGTCCAAATTTCTGTCCATTACGTTACGACCCAATGTGCGGCAGTGATGGCACAACCTACTCAAATAGGTGCTTCCTCAACATAGCCAACTGTCGGGATGAGTCTGTTCAGCTCGCTGGTGAAGGACCATGCCGTAAGTCCTTTTCTTGTGTTTCAATTGTTTTCCCTTTTTATGTAAAAGACTGAGAGTACTGGTAACTAAAGGACCTGGGCAAATAGGAAAGGTGGGGTATAGGCTGGAAGAATATGAAAGCGGTGAAGGTTTGGGGAAGAGTTTGGCCTAACATTATAATATTCATAGAACACCCTTTAAAAAAAAAAGGTTGTAAGTTCAAGAAAAATAAAAGCATAAGAGGGAGTAACGCCTATGTTGCTGTAATGTGACGAGGAAAACAAAGTGAATTTGACTCCGTCGTAAATTGCTTCACATTTCTATTACATAAAAAGAAAAATAAAACATGAGTTATCCTCCGGCGTTGGCTGAGCAACCAGTTACGGGCTGCTCTAGGAGCAAGAGCCCATGCCACCACAAGGCTGGCTTAATCTTTCAACAAAAACAAAGGTGGCTGAAGGTGAGACTGGTAGTAAAAGGTTGCCTAGGAACAAACAGGAGGCATCAAACCCACGGTTTCGATACTCTCTCTCTCTCTCTCATAATAATCAGGTCATTTAAGCCGAATGAAAACGAATTTTCGTAACAAAGGATTTGCCATTTGTGTCGTCAAATTTGCAATAGGTAGTTGTTGTCTACACAAGCATATCCGACGACGTAGATTATGCAAAGTATGATTAATCATTAACGTAAAACTATTAATTAGCTACCATTATATTCTCTTCATCATCATAATTGATGTTCCAGCTCCCAAAATTGAGTGCCCCGTGAAGTGCAACCGCCACTTGGAGCCAGTGTGTGGCACAGACGGCAACACTTACAGCAACGACTGTGTGCTTCTCATGACCACATGCAAGAATCCAGCCATTCAACTGGACTACGCAGGACCATGTGGTAAGCTGTCTGTTTATCTTGCTATCTTACATTAAGTTATTTTTCTTACCATTATGTATAGCTGTAAATTGTTCAACATACTCTGTAATATCAAGATCGTGTGAAAACCTGACTATACTCTGTTTTTTCCATCGGTCCGTCCGCCTGTGGTGTTTTCGCATGGTAACACTGCGTCCTAGGCTTTAAATAGTTACGCTGTGTAAGTTTAAGGTAAATAAAAGGATATCTGGGTGTACATTTGCAACTGAAAAGTGTTTTAATAATTTACTGTATGCGAATTACACCGTTAATATGCGAAATAGGATATTATTATAAATGTTGAATGTAAGCTGAATGTAACTATCTAAACCTCGGGACGCAGTGTTACCATACACAAACACCACAGGCAGGTGGACAGATGGAAAAAAACCGAGTATAGAGCTAGTCATTTCGTCCACTTAATTCCCAACGTCACGTTGCCTTGGAGCTGATGATGAAAATATACGAGTAAATAATTGAATAGATAATGAGACTACTTAAGAAACATATGAATTTCACGATCCTTTTGCAGTCGAATGCCCAACCGGATGCCCGAAGCACTATAAGCCCGTGTGCGGTACTAATGGAGTAACGTATCCCAACCGCTGCCTACTGAATGTGGCCAAGTGCAAGGATCCTTCCATCGAACTGGAGACCTACGGGCGGTGTTCCCACTCGAGGGTGTTCAAAAATGTTTGAGGTACTCTGGATGGAAGGTACGTGGATTTTATATTCATGCGTGCTTATTCTCTCTCTCTCTCTCTCTCCTCAAGTGTTATAATTTCATTTGTTTCTGTTTATTTGCATTTTTCCTACCCTTTCTCGCCTCATTTCTCCTAGATAATAGGTATACATCTCTCTCTCCACAGAAAACAACGCACATACTACCTTTATTTTTCATAATATATAATAATAATAATGCGGAATGTTTAGTGTCTTAATAGACTGCTTATGATATCTCGATGCATCATCGTATGTTCTTTTATTGTATTTTTCAACTCCCTTCCTTCTTTTCCAGGTGTCGGACGACCTGACCGGCAGTCCTAATCGCATCGCTGTCGGCCGATCACTGCTTCCTATGATTTTATTTATTAGACTATGATTTTATTTATTAGATTCCTCCACACTTCTTTACCTCATGTCAGTGGATCGGCTGATAGTCAAAGTCAGGGATGGGGGAAAGATGGGTTATTCTTAAGCCTTTTCTTTATAAGTTATTGTGAAAGTTGTTGGTCGTGTTATGTAACTTATGTTGTCTCCGGATGTGTTCTGAGAATGGACAAATCCTACTAAATATATTTATGATGATGAAATGATTACTATCGTTTATTATTGAAATCCTTTCCGAAATCACAAGTTAGTTTAAGTGCAAAGATTGATACATACACAACTGTGTTTTTTGCCTGTGAGAGGGAGAGACGAGACGAGAATTTTAAAACAAGGAACAACCGTTTCTTCTAGCGAGGGATGCCGCCATCTTTCATCACATGCGATGCAATATGTAGGCATTACTTAATGTTCTTTGCAGCGTGCCTTCGGCCCCTAGCTGATCCCCTTTCGTTCCTTTTACTGTACCTCCTTTCATGTTCTCTTTCTTCCATCTTACTTTCCACCCTCTCCTAACTTTTGATTCATAGTGCAAGTGTTAAGAGGTTTCCCTGCTGTTACACCTTTCAAACTATTTGCTATCAATTTCCGTTTCAGCGCTGAATGACCTCATAGGTCCCAGTGCTTGGCCAGAATTCTATATTCAGTTCACTTCATTTACCTCTATTTTACATAACCGCTTCCCCCTCCTCAGTTCCTGGATGTTCAGGCCCTCCGTTTAGAATGCCACTATCACTCCATCTCTCCAAACCTTTCTAACTCTTCCTCTCTTTCAGTATTTCCCAGTAATACTATCTTTTCACCAACCTTTCACCTTCCATTCTTTCCACCTGACTGAACCATCTCCAAACAAGCCAGTCCATCCTTTCACTGGCGCTAATCTTTTATCACTGCTGTGTACCTCCACATTTCTCAACTTTTTTATTCTTATTTCACAAACTGCATAAAGTATATATATATATATATATATATATATATATATATATATATATATATATATGCTTGATACTTATTTGCTTACCTGAAAACTGCAATCGGCAACTCAAAGTCCAGTGAAGAACTTTTCTATTCACCTCTCTCTCTCTCTCTCTCTCTCTCTCTCTCTCTCTCTCTCTCTCTCTCTCTCTCTCTCTCTCATACCTTTTTAACTATGGCATTTAAAGTTAAACCCTAGGCTACGAAAATAGAATTCATTGAGTAAATTTAACATGACACTGATTAACTGGAGAAGAGTAAGGGAAACGGGTTATAAACCTTTACTTCAAATAAAACAGAAAATGGAATTCCAATAGGAAATGGAAATCAAAATATATTATCACCCATCATCCCTACATATTTCCCCTTAATCACCAAAAGTCTTTGTCACAGTCCCAAAAGTCTATGGAGCGTCTCAGTGGCGTGCTCGGTTTGGTTTCAGTTCTCGGGCATTCCATTCTGGTGTTAGAAGTTCACTCTCGACGTGGTTCGGAAGTCACGTAAAGCCGTTGGTCCCGTTGCTGAATAACCACTGGTTCCATGCGACGTAAAAACACCATACAAACAAACTAAAAGTCTGTGGGTCGTGACCGCTTCCACACAACACAAGTCCACAGAAACATTTCTGTGGAGAAAGAAAATGTCATAATATTACAGATACAGAAATGGTTAATAGAAATCACATAAAATGAAAATGGTAATAGAAAATCAGAACGCCTGCAAAGATAAGTTTATAACCGTTATTAATTTTCCCACGATTGCTCACTCTCAGCTTGGGAATTTCCTATTCCCGAGATGTTCCAATGACCGAGCAAGTGCTATTGTGGTCCGATCCAGAGTGAAGAATCTATTTTAAGATATCGTAACACACATATGCACGTGTATCTCCATTAAGGTAGGTTTACACCTATGCACTTTTGTGTTGCAGGCTGTTGTGGCGTGGGACCACAAGAAACCGCACGAAAATTGATGCGGTGGGGAGAAAAAATGACCGTTATTGGGCGATGTGGCGCGGACCCGTGCGAGGTGTAACAGGCATGTGACGGCATGTTGTTGCGGTGTCTAGTGGAGTGTTACAGCGTTGGTGCGGTTTTATGGTGGTTGTTGCTATGCCAGGGCACGCACTCTTGCGGCTCTGTTACTCCATGTAGCGGTGAGTTGCGGAGGGCTTGCAGTGTTGTTGCGGAGTGCATGCACATCTGAATGAGACACGACGTGAAATGGTGCATGATTGTTGCACATGCACCATGCCACACCATGGCAGATATGAACCTTGGGTATATATAGAGGCCTGCCAAGCACATCCTTTATTCCACGCCCACCCAGTATGCAATATGGACCTCAACAGCTCTCACCCCAGGAGACCCAGAGATTTTTGGTAGCTGTCCTGTGTCTCTGTGCAGTCAAGGTCATTGGCGGGTTGGGGAGACGTACTACAGTGCCACAGCCATCTGCACAATTACACAGAAAGGACAGCAGAGCAGGGCGGATTTGGGCTCAGGAGTGGCTGACACGGCGACAACTACATGGAGACTACGACCAGCTACTACAAGAACTGAACAAGGAGGACCGCAAAGGACACAAGAACTTTCTACGCATCTACCCTGAATTGTTCGAGGAGATGGTCGAAAGGCTAACGCCCCTTTCGAAGAAGGACACAAAAATGCGGCTTGCACAAGTGGTGGGACTCAAGTTGGCGGTCACTCTCCGCCACCTGGCAAGTGAGAACGACTATACAAGCCTCCAATACACCTTCAGAGTCTCCAAGAGTTCCATATGCCGGTTTATCCCATTAGTCTGCCAAGCCATTATCGACACATACAAACCAGAAGTGATGAAGTGCTCAAAGACACCAGAAGAATGGAATGACGTAGGAAAACGATTCTCCTCAAAGTGGAACTACTTTAATTGTGTGGGAGCCCTGGATGGGAAGCATGTCGCGATCAAGAAATCCAAAGGTGGAGGATCACTGTACTTCAATTACAAGAAGTTCCACAGCATCATCCTCATGGCTCTCTCTAATGCAAAGTACAGGTTCCTGTTCGTCGACGTCAGTGCAGATGGAGGTGCTGGGGATGGAGAAACCTGGCAGAAGTGCAACCTGGCCAGGGCCACCACAAACAACCGAGCAGGACTCCCACAAGACAGAAATCTGCCCAACGATGACGAACCCATCCCCTTCCACATTGCCTTTGCCTTTGCTCTCAATTTGTGGATGATGAAGCCCTACTCCCAGCAATCACAAGATCCCACCGAACGACTATACAGCTACAGATTATCTCGCACTTGTCGTGTGGTGGAAAACGCATTCGGCCTGCTGCAGATGAGATGGCGAGTCTTCGGGACGACGATGCAATAGGATGTACAGGTGTGCAAGAAGATAACTTTGTGTGTATGTGTCATGGACAACCTGGCACGGCAACGCTACCCCCCATGTGCTGGCACCGACGTTGACCACGAGGACCAACACCATAACGTCGTACCAGGTACTTGGAGGCAGGAGTCGCTGAACCTCATGGAACGACTCATGGCAAGAAGGGGTCCGAACTACACACGTCGAGCGAAGGACGTCAGAGATTACCTGGCCCAGTACTACTCATTGGATGCAGGCGCAGTGGAATGGCAAGAGCGAATTGTGTTTCCTCGAGGACGATCAGCTACTGACAACCAGAGGACCCAAAGAACTGTAATAAAACATAACCCAACCAATGTACATAATTGCAAATAAAGATCATGATGTATTTTTCATTGTTTTATACTCCCATACTTTTGTATTGTCCTAAGAACTAATAACAATATTAACATAATAAAGAATATTGGAATGATGACTGGTACATATAAAAAATTATGTTGGAAAATAATTAACAGAAAGTAATAATAACATCATTCATAATAATGAGACAAATGAGAAGCAAGTGATGGACATAACAAAAATACTTATACTAAACAAGAAAATGAACATGAAAAGCATAGGAAGTAAGAAAATAAACATACAAAGCATAGAAAGTAAGAAAATGAACATGTAAAGCATAGAAAGTAAGAAATGAACATGTAAAGCATAGAAAGTAAGAAAATGAACATGAAAAGCATAGAAAGTAAGAAATGAACATGTAAAGCATAGAAAGTAAGAAAATGAACATGAAAAGCATATAAAGTAAGAAAATGAGCATGAAAAGCATAGAATGTAAGAAAATGAACATGAAAAGCATAGAAAGTAAGAAAATGAACATGAAAAGCATAGAATGTAAGAAAATGAACATGAAAAGCATAGAATGTAAGAAAATGAAATTGTGACTTGGTTTATACCATAACATTTTCAACTGCAAATATCATGTATTATCAACTGAGGTCAATATGTCTTTAGTCTGTTACTGATTTTTCATTGTTCCCCTGTTAATAACTATGTCCAGTCAATGTTAATTATTGTTTCATTATCATATTTGTATGTGTTCATGTTCATTTGATTATGTTCTCAA
The DNA here is from genome assembly GCF_015104395.2 of Macrobrachium nipponense. Lineage (NCBI taxonomy): Eukaryota > Metazoa > Arthropoda > Malacostraca > Decapoda > Palaemonidae > Macrobrachium > Macrobrachium nipponense. The sequence continues at coordinate 76,592,368 of NC_087208.1, read as the reverse complement.
TATTATATTATTTTCTTTACCTTGTATGTTATTATATCATTTGATGGCCATATTTATTTCATGTAACATTTCATTTTATAGTTCAAGTTATTTTCCGAGTTCTACTTATTTCATATTTCATGTTAGATTTCCTGTTATATTTCTTCATGTTATTATTCTTTATGGCCATGCTTTTTCATTATTCAATTTCATTTCACCCAATCATATCATCATATATATTGTCATGACATATAAATTAAGCATCAATAAGGAAAATGTAAATGCAAGTCAGTATTTCAACATATTTATTACAAAAAGAAACATTATGAATGATATAAAATGTACAAAATCATTTAATATTAAGAAAATAACTAAAAAATAATTTATTATTAAAAAAATAACATTCTATTTATTTACAAATTGTTGACTATCACTCCATTGATTCGGGGTCAATGCCCTCCTTTTCACCTGGGGAGATGGTCAAGTCGTAGGTGGGGGGATCCTCTGCGGCAGTAGGTTTTGGGGTCGAAATACTAGCGCCAGGGGTAGGGGGCCGCAAGTCTACCAAGACACTGTTGACTAGCGGCGACAGCGAAGAAGTTGAAGGTCTTGGAGAGAAGTTCAGTGGTGTCAATCGTCCACTGGGGAAGAATGACGGTATCGCTACCCGTGTCGCCTGTGTCGAGTAGACCTGCTGATGAGATAACTGCTGCTGCTGAGGCTGTTGTTGAGGGAGGGGATCATAGAAGAACACAGGCTGGGGTTGAGATGTGAACCACTGGTGTGATGATCCCCGAATCGGTTGCAGGGCAGAAGCTGTCGAATTCCCTGGTTTCGTCTGCATTTCTTTATCAACTCGTGGGGGCGTCCAGTGGGAACAACCCCCACAAGCCATGGCCAATTTCGTCGTGGTATCCTCTTCCTCAGGTCTCTCCAAACTGTGACAAAGCCAGATAACTTCCTCGAAGAAGGGCTTCTTGTATCGTCGAGGCACGTACTCCAAGCATTGAGTCAAGTACTGGACGAATACGGTGATGTCACGATGAGTATTGTCCTGTGCTTGTGGCATCAGTGTGTTGATGCTTGTCATAATCTGGGTCAGTTGAGTCTGCAGTCCTTCTGTCGAATCAGCTGTATCGGCGGATAGCTGTCACTTTCTGGCAAGTTGGTCGATCTCTTCTGCTTCAGCCGCCTCCTCCTCTGGATCGAAGCTGCTGACAGGCCCGACATGTCAGTGGAGGAATCGTCTGCGTCGGTTCTGTGGGATGATACAGGTGGGAACGGATCGCTTGCTACTGTGGGTTTGTGGGTGATGTGATCTCCCAGGAATGCCCCTGTAGTCATCACCTCCTCCTCCCATGGTGTCCTGTTCTGTGTAGCCGACCCACTCTTGTACTCCCTCTTCTCGATCTTCCCGAAGTCGGTACGGCGAGTCTCGAAGTACTTCCGAACTTGCTGGAAGGTGCAATTCGTAAAATTCCCTGCCAGTTCACGCCAGAGTTCCTCCTTCCTCCTCGGATTCAATCATTGCCTGTCCTGCTTGTCGTACAAGGTAGGGTGTGACTTGACGAATTCGATGATGATCTCCTTGTCCTCTGGCGTGAACGGGTAGTCTTGTATGTCCTTCTTGCTGGGGCAGTGGTGTTTCTTCGGCTGCACTACGATACCAATCGGGCCTGCGGTGTCCTGGGTTTCCACAAGTGATAGGGTCGGCTCAACAGGCAGCTCTTCATAGTGGTTGTGGTCAGACGTCTCCTCCCGTTGTGCAGGCTGGATGTCTTGGGTGTCCTGGGTGTCCTGGGACTGCTGGGTAGGCCTAGGGGTGGTCTTCCGAAGAGGCATCTTCGTGTCACGCGGCTGGAGCGTGGCTGGGTGAACGTGGCTGGGTGAGAGTGGCTGGGTGACAGAGTGGCTGGGTATCCGTGTCGACAGGGTGTCAGAGCGTGAACGATGCCCCCGTGGTCAGTCCGGCCCCTTTTATCCTCCCCAGAATGCATGGCAACCTTCCATCCAATCGACCTAGGGAGACGCTGTAACACGCCGCATGCACGCTGCACGCCCCACAACATGTGCGCGTCTGTATTGATCGTGCATGAAGGTGTTCATAAGGGCACCGCACAGGCACCGCACAGCGCCGTAACATCACACCGTAACACTCCCGCACGGGAGGGACGAACCTGCACCACACCACACCACATGCGGTGTGGTGTGGGTTCTTACCTCTTTCATTGCGGCGCCGTGCCACACCGCTTACAGTTTCGTGCGACTTCATCACGCTGCCAGATGCCAGAAATTTGAAAAGTTTTTAAATCCTGGAGGCACCGTACGACTTTAACGGTCTGTGTCAGCCATCGCCAGCGACGTGGCGTGCTTTTGGTGCGCTTTCGTGCGGTTTCTTGCGGGTCCTACGTCGTAACAGCCCACAACATATAAGTGCGTAGGTGTAAACCTACCTTTACACACCAAATCCGATTTCAAATTTCAGATCAGTTAACCGATTTCAAATTTTCCATCATCCATGGAAATTTTCCAATCACATGTTCGGGGCAACGGACGAGAGATGCTGAATTATCCACTTGTGGTCTCACAAGAACGGAATGTACTCGGTTTCCAAGCGAACGAAAAGCTGAATTAACACAGTGCTATTTGCCGACTGAATGTCAGATGCACCTGCAGAATCGCTAAATGGCAAGAATTAGTACCATTTTAGTTTCGTTGATGTGTGTGTGTGTGTGTGTGTGTGTGTGTGTGTGTAAAGAATGTTGGTTTCAACCTCCAACTGCAGACCCCATATCGTGGTAGCAATTGATCATGATACAGAGCCAGTAATTGTTAATCAGCCTAGGGGAGACGCAGACCTGAGTGGACCAGTATGAATCTCAGTGAGGTTGGAAGTGATCTATCCTGTTGGGATATATTCCTTAGTAATCTGGCTGGTTTGTTTTTATTTCCTAATCCTGAAACTCCTTCAGTAAATATTTTGGTGTACCACTGCAGCGACTATTACTGTAGTTGAGACTTGAATGACAGTTGTATGCAGACATTCTTAACGTATTTATACGCATTTCTTTGTGCATGCTACATTTCTTAAACTATAGTTTTCCATCTTTACTACATTTAATATTCAGTCTGTCCTATTTATCTCTCCATCAATTAGCACGTCTAAGGTCTCATTGTTTTACAGTTTGTATCTCTGTATCATTGATGTTTGCCCCTTTATTGTTAAACTCATTCAGGTTTCTTGCTTGCCTTCTTATATATTCTGTTTTATCTTCATTTAGCGAGAGCTTTTTCATTTTCATTCAATTCCTGTTCGTCATTCACTATCCCCCATGTTGGTCTTAATAACTTCAGTCCATAACTATGTGCAAAATATTGACACTTTACCTCATGAGTTTTATAAGCCAATACAGCATATTTCGACAGCGAGTATGCTAAATAGTGTCTTCTGGGATAATTTTCCTTTTAGCAGAGGTTTTGAGGCAGATATTGAAATTACAATTTGAACATGTACTTTGAAAAGTACTACTCGTACTTATAGGATGACTCTTAAAACATTCTAGCGCATCGTCTTCAACAGCTATTCATTTTATGTTTTTTTATCATGAGGTCATGCATTAACTTATCATTAGCTGCACCAGCATCTGTTGATTTCACACATCACTATGTGTAGTTAGGTAATCATTTATCACAGAGAACAACACTTCCCCAGTAGTGTTCTTTTTGACTGATGTTCACTTATTATATTTCAGCTTTCGGACGAGTTTTAGCAATTTAGATAGAAATTCAAGTACGATTTTGGGCAATGCTACTGGAGGTTGCTTATCTCACGTATTCGTGATAGCTGGCTTCACAGATGACATTTTCCCACAGAACTTGTTGCGAAGCTGCTCCATAATCTTTTTCATACCCCAGGAAAATTTGCCGCTGTTTCAGTGTTCGCCGTGGGAACTGGGTAACATTTTTGGCTTGTATTCTTTCATTTTCCATTTTTTAATTTCTTAATTTTTCTGGCATGGGCTTTGGGAGATGTTCATCTCAGTTACATTTGAGATTTTGTAATTGATTTAACTAAAGTAATTTGACGGATTATTTGCAAGTTCTTGTGCTTTCACTTTCTAGTAGAGTTATTTTCCTTTCGCTTTTTATGAGACTATTGACAAACTGACCAAGCTTTGCATATTTGTTCCGCTCCCGATAATCTAGTCTTAATTCCTGTTAAGTATTCTTTTTTCTCGATGTCAAGTCAGTGACCTCATTTCTAAATATATGAAATATCCTGTGCATTGTATAATGTGATGTCTCAGCCTTCTGGTTTCAGCTTTGAGTGTTGTTTGTTTGTATGGTATTTTTACGTTGCATGGAACCAGTGGTTATTCAGCAACGGGACCAACGGCTTTACGTGGCTTCCGAACCACGTCGAGAGTGAACTTCTATCACCAGAAATACACATCTCTGTGACCTCTCAATGCAATGCCCGAGAATCGAACTCGCTGCCACCGAGGTGGCAAGCAAAGACCATACCAATCACGCCACTGAGGCGCTTGCTTTGAGTGTTGTAAACCTCTTGAAGCCATTTCCTTTTGCCAGACATTAGCCATGGATGGTTCTTGGCTTTTATGTCATCTGTGATATTCTCTTCTTAGAACACTTCGGGGACATTAACTATCATGATCTTCGGGCTATTTTCTTCATGATA
>NC_087208.1:76567690-76577690 GCF_015104395.2 Macrobrachium nipponense | reverse complement strand
CTCCTGACTTGTCGAGTGTGGAGGAGGGCGCTAGATACCCTGACGTCGAGTTGTACTCTGGGTCCTCTATCCGTTCGTCTTCGCGCGAACGGGTAGAGGATCCCCCTAATCACCCGACTTTTGCCTCCTCAGGTGCGGTTGCCGCGAAGGATGACCTCGGACAGGTGTGGGCATCGTTGGGGCTGCAGGGCGTGCCGAGTGTCCAGGGGCTGCTCTACCATCTCGCTGGCTCCGTGGCGGTCACCCATGCTACGGTCACGACCACCACCACGACCCTTACAACACCCGGCTACGTTTCACCTCCCTCACCTGGTGTACACCCCGCAGCGGTCTCTGTGACACCCACTACATCGGTGCAGGGGCCAAGTCGCCGTACCTCGGGGGAGTTGTGATGCCGCACCGGGTTTGCCCGTGCTGCCGCGACCGGACTTTCGTGTGCCCGAAGAGCTCGCCCCTGGACCTCCCACCGGTACCTAGGATGTCTGTGCCGCTGGTCCGCCCATCTGGACCGCCTACACAGTCTGCCGTACCTGCCGTACCTGCCCAGCTGCTGTCCACGGACGTGACGTTGACCACTGCTGCCGTTCCTGTACCTGCTCCTGCTGTCTCTTCTGCCGTTCCTGTGATGCCTGCACCTGCTGATGTTGTTCCTGTTCCTGGCGCCGCTGCTCCCGATGCTGATCTGTTCGGACAGGTGCGTCCGGGCCCTGTTGCTTCGGCAACAGCAGCCCCGGCTCCGCTCTGGATGACAGATCTGACGTCGGTCCTGAGGAGGTTGACGAAGAAGAAGAAGAAGAGGAGGAAGGTGTCGTCGTCGTCTTCATCGTCTTCTTCGTCGTCGTCGTCGTCTGCCGCCTCTTCCCCTTTTCTTCTTCCTAAGGCTCCCCCGCCGAAGAAGAAGAAGGTCGCCTCCCCCCCCCCTCCCCCCCCTAATTAAGTCTCCTTCGGGAACTTCTAAGGGCCCGTCTCGCTCTGGTGAGACGGGGGGTTCTTCCGCGGGTCACCCTGCTCCTTCGGGGGCGGGGGCAGGACCCGTCTCTTCTTCCGCAAGGAAGAAGACTACGGGGACCAGAGGAGTGCCGGCTAACACCGACACTTCCTCACCTGCTGTCAGTGGTCGGCCACAGCAGCAGGGTCCGTCTCGGCCTCTCGTTCGCGAGAGGGTACCGAGTGTACGGTCGCCTAACAGCGGCCGTACAGCCAAGAACCAGACCTCTGAGTCCGCTCAGCGTCAGGTTCACGGCACGGAGCGGAAGACTGGTGACAGCCGCTCACGCGACTCTCACCAGACCAGCTCTCGCTCTCGCGGCGAGCAGCTGGCTACCCGGGCGGACGTGACGGTCCATGACCGGCCACGGGCTGAGGCTGGGAAGAGGTCCCCCCGTTCGCCGGCACCAGCCACGGCTGGTACCAGCGAACTGACGCACCGTGAGGATACGCACCGATCTCACCGTGACGGTGGAGCTCGCCGGTCGCCTGACCGTCACTCTCACAGAGAGCGATCGGGTACGGCGACCAGCACCAGCTCCTCTGACACACGAGGACCGGGGGGGGCCCGCCTGTTGTCTCGGTCCAGCCGTTCTCACAGCGAGACGGCTCGACTAGGTCTGCAGCTCGATCGCCACCGCGGGTTGGTTGGCGATCGCCTGCAGTCTTCCAAACCCGCTGGTTCTGCCAGCGAGCGAGGAGGGAGCGTCAGGTCTGCCTCTCCCATACCTTCAACCTCCTCGGGTTACACCGGGAGGGGCGAGGTATTGAGGAGTGATCGTGAGGGGTGCGCCCCTCAGGATCCCACCACGTCGTTGTACGCACCAGGCACGGTTCTCGGGCCAGCCAGGTCGTACGCACAGGTGGTTGGAGGGAGAACCGAGAGGGGTCTGTCGCTGTTCCTCCCCTTGAGGGAGGAGGGTCTCGGGAGATGCTCCTGTTTGAGGGACTGGATGGTCCGACTCCGCAGGACGCAGTCACTCCTGAGATCCAGAGGAACTTTGCCGAGGTTATTGCGCTGATTCGTCAGCACAACGACCTCGCGGAAGGATCGCCGCTCCCACCATCCGAGCCCACGTCCCGGCTCGAGTCGTTCTGGGGCCCGAAGAGGGAACCCAGACCGACGGTGGGTTTGCCGCGTTCTGAGCTTGCGGACTCAGTGCTGGACCAGGTTGAATCGCTTGTCTCCGGACAAGACGGTTCGCGTCAAGTTCTGGCAGGTCGAGCAAGCTGCTTCCACCTCCTCCTGCTGCGACAGCGCGTTTTTACGTGCCATCTGAAGACCCGATGCCGCCCAAACAGGTGAACCCGGAGTTAGCCAGGCTGACTCCGGGTGTGTCTCTGCAGCAGCTCCTGTCCGAGAACCTGTGGTTCTCGCAGCAAGAGGCACTCGGCCTGGAATCTACCGCCATGGCAGCTTTCCGGAGGCCGTCTCCTGCTAGATCTGTGGTCCCTCACAGTATCTAAGGTCGCAGCCAACTCCGGGGGAATTTCTCCCGAAGAGGACTCGTCCTTCAGGAGACTTTGCCAGTCTGGAGGAAGAGCCATCTCCTTCCTTGCCCACCAGACGGTGAACCTGTGGGCCAACTTGGTTCTCCGAGAACAAGGGACGCTGTCCTTCCTTACTCGGGTGGGTTTCCAGGGCGGCCGGGCGTGAAGCGGCGTTGGGACTTCGCAACGGACCTTTACGGAGTTCCACGTCTCTCTTCCCAGGAGAGATGGTGGACGCTGCGGTGAACAGACGGCGCACTGACGACAGTGACGTCTGGTTCACCAGGCAGTCTCGAAGGCTTCTGGGCAGCCTCGGACTGCGGCCAAGTCTAAGAGCTCGGCTAGCGCTTCCTCGGTGGCTAAGACGGTAGCTGCGCCCTCGAAGACCCCGGGGAAAGACTCTGTCTTCTTTCGACTTCTACCAAGGGGAGCCGTAACCAGCCCTCCTCCCAGCCCTCCTCCTCCCGTGGAGGCTCTGGGAAGAAGTCGAAGAAAGGGGGGAAACGCTAGGGACGGCGTTCCCCCTCACCTGCTGCCGGAAGTGGGGGGGTGCCTGGCCAGCCATTGGGCAACTTGGCAGCGCTACGGCGCCGAGACCTGGATTGTAGATGTCCTTCGGGAGGGATATCTATTACCCTTCGAATCTCGGCCACCCCTCACCTCCAACCCGGTCCAACAGCAGTCGTACGTTCCAGGGTCATCGAAGGACGTAGCATTGAGACAGGAGATCAAGACCATGCTGAGCAAGAGACTGTAGAAATCGTCATGGATCAGTCACCGGGCTTTTACAGTCGACTCTTCCTGGTGGAAAAGTCTACGGGAGGCTGGCGCCCGGTGATAGATCTCTCTCCCCTGAACCGGTTTGTTGCGCCAGACCCGGTTCACGATGGAGACGGCACGTTCAGTGCTCGACTCCATCAGGGAGAACGATTTCATGCTTTCAGTGGACATTGAAGGATGCGTATTTCCAAATACCCATTCATCAGTCCTCCAGAAAGTACCTCCGCTTCATCCTCGACGGGACGGTGTACCAGTTCAGGGCACTTTGCTTCGGTCTCTCAACCGCCCCACAGGTGTTCACGCGAGTGTTCACTCTGGTGTCTGCTTGGGCCCATTCGCACGGGATACGTCTGATGAGGTATCTCGACGATTGGTTAGTCCTGGCGAGCTCCCGCTCGCAGTTGCTACAGGACAGGGATCGACTGCTCGATTCTGTCGCGATCTGGGGATCGTTGTGAACTTCGAAAAGTCCGATCTCGAGCCCAAGCAGAGGATGAAGTACCTGGGTATGCTGATCGACACGGTAGCAGGGCGAGTCTTCCCCGCAGACTCGCGGATCAGCAGATTCAGGGAGGCAGCCAACCAGTTCCTGTCTCGGCAGGAACAGGTAGCTCAGCGATGGCAAGTCGTGATCGGACACCTGTCGTCACTCGAGAAGTAGTCCCTCACGGGCGTCTTCACCTGCGGTCTCTTCAGTGGAGACTAAAGGAGAGTTGGTCACAGGCGACGGATCCCCCAAGCTTTCCAGTGTCACTGACACAGGAGGTGAGGCAGGACCTAGCCTGGTGGCTGGACGACAGGAACCTCTTAAGAGGAGTGCCTCTGCGCACTCCCCCCCGGACATGCAGCTGTTCTCAGACGCATTCGACCAGGGATGGGGCGCACACTGGAGGAGTTGCTGACTTCAGGAGTGTGGGACGAGAACGCAAGCACCTTCACATCAATGTACTGGAACTCAAGGCAGCGTTCCTCGCTCTCCAAGAGTTCCAGGACCGCTTGATGGGACACTCAGTGGTGTTGATGTGCGACAACACCACGGTCGTGGCCTACGTCAACAAACAGGGGGGGGCCTAGTGTCTCTCCCGTTGTACCAGTTGACTCGGCAGTGTGCACGAGTGGGCCGAGGCACACTCAATAGAGCTGTCGGCACGCTACATTCCAGGGAAGAGGAACGTAAGTAGTAGCAGACACGCTCAGCCGTCGGGGATCAGGTGAGGGACCGAATGGTCTCTACACCAGGACGTGGCGGAAAGGCTCTTCGACCTGTGGGGGCGACCAGTCGTGGATCTGTTCGCCACCCGGCACAACAGGAAGCTCCAGGTGTTCTTCTCGGCCGTGCCGACCCATGGGCAGCTGCAGAGGACGCTCTTCAACACCCGTGGGACAAACCTCTTCGTCTATGCCTTTCCCCCGTTCAGCCTGATTCGCAAGGTGATCAGTCGAGCACTGGTCACCCCGAATCTCAGGATGATCCTGGTGGCTCCCAAATGGCCACAGGCCATTTGGTATCCGGACCTGCTGGCTCTTCTCGCAGGAGAACCGAGAGAGATTCCCCCTTGGCACAACCTTCTCGCCCAGCCACACGTCGAGCGGTGCCACCGAGCAGTCCAGTCCCTACGTCTTCACGGCTGGCTGTTATCCACCATCTCTGCGAACGAGAGGCTTTTCCTCGTAGCGCAGCAACAGAGTATGGCTGGAAACGTCCGTCAGTCCTCTGCAGCTGTGTACCAGGGGAAGTGGGCCGTCTTCTGTGGTTGGTGTCGTAGACGGGGTCTATCTCCTCTCAGAGCCACTCTTCAGCAAGGTAGCGGATTTCCTCGTTTTTCTTGCAGAGAGAAGCTCCTCTCAGTCCCCACAGTCAAACGGATAAGAGATCCGCCTTGGCGCTCGTCCTGAAACTGAGGGGATTGGACATCTCGAACTCGTTCGAGATCTCCTTGCTTATGAGGAGCTTCGAAAGGTCTTGCCCACCCAGGGAACTCAGGCCCCCTGCGTGGGATGTGACTCTCGTACTTAGGAGTCTGACTCGAACGCCGTTCGAGCCACTCCGAGAGTCGTCAGACAGGGATCTGACCCTCAAGACCCTCATTCTTGCTGGCCCTGGGCATCGGCGAAGAGAGTAGGGGAACTTCATGGTCTTTCCTATGATGTACGACACTCCAGGGGATGGGGATCCGTGACGCTCGATTTGCGTCCCGAACTTCGTTGCGAAGACTCAGAAAACCGTCGATCCCTGACGACAGGTTCGAGTCATTCACGATTCCCTCCCTAATGGACTTCACCGATAATGATCGGATGAGATGCTGCTTTGTCCTGTGAGGGCGCTACGGCGCTATCTGAAGAGAACTCGACACCTCAGGCCTGAGTGTCGACGCCTCTTCGTTAGCACCGGGTCACCAAGAAAGAAGTATCCAAGAACACTCTTTCATTCTGGCTGCGTGAGGTCATCAGGAGGGCGTATGAAGCTGATGGTAGTGACGACATCCGTACGTCCCGTCCGAGAGCTCACGAAGTCAGAAGTATTGGCCCCTCGTTGGCGTTTCGTAAGAACTTCTCCGTGGCGCAGGTCCTGAAGGCAGGAGTCTGGTCTAACCAGACTACCTTTACGTCCTTCTACCTTCGGGATATTGCCCACAGGTCCTTGGATACCTTTTCCTTGGGACCCGTGGTGGCTGCTCAACAAGTTGTGTAGCTAACCCAGACCCTCGCAGGCTGAAACAGCATCGAGTCCTGGTGTGACTGTGTGGATGGATGTGTGAATGTGAGTGACTGGCTCCCTCTTCCCGTCTTTTCCTCCTCCTCTACCTGTGGGCAGAGGGCCACGGTCGTCACTACGCTGGATGAGGACGAGATGCAGGTGAGCTATATGACAGAGCCCCATCCTATCCCTTTCACTAGGGATAGGAGCAGAATATCCACCACTTCCTTCTACAAGGTGGGGAAGTGGATGCCTACAAGAGTCAAACCCATGACTTTATATTTGCTCCTGTACAGGAACAAGTTCTTACATTGCTGGTACGAAGAGATACGCTTGCCTCTCTCTTAGTACTCGGTCAGAGGTCTGACCATTGATCCTGCGGTGCACACCCCGATCAATCGGACAGAGGCTTGGATCCCTCCCTCGCTCTTACGACCAGGGAGGCTTCCAAGGTTGGGCGAACACCAGTCTGTTCACAAAAGACTCAGATTCCTCCCACCAAGAAGTGAGTCTTCCTATTGTAAAAGGACCGAAGGTTTGTATGCCGTGTCGGAACAAATGACAATTTGTCCAAAATTGCATTTTTCCTAACTATACAAACCTGAGGTCCTTTTACACATAGCCCACCTCATGCCACCTCTCACTCTGCAGTTTTTGCTTGGGCCAAAAGCAAAAGTGATTTGTTTACCTCCCAGCGTCGCGCGCGCGCGCCTGTCGGACAAGCAGTTAACTACCGAACCCTTGTTCGAAAGCTTACGACCTATCCAGCTGCCGCTAGTACCTTCCTATTGTAAAAGGACCTCAGGTTTGTATAGTTAGGAAAAATGCAATTTTGGACAAATTGTCATATTAAGGCCAAATTTTAAGTTGTTCCGATACGTAATACAAACCCTCGGTCCTTTAACAATAGGAAGTAGCTAGCGGCAGCTGGACGGTCGTAAGCTTCGAACAAGGGGAGAGAACGGTAGTTAACTGCTTGTCGATCGTCGCGCGCCGCGCGACTGGGAGGTAAACAAATCACTTTTGCTTTCTTTCGGCCGTGTGTGGATTATACGTGCTCGTCATCGCTCTGCCCGCTTTGTCGTTTGCTTTGAGTTTTGAGTATTTGCCCTCTCTTTCTGTGTAATTCAGAGTGATTGTAAGTACTTTGCATTTCTTTTTGATCATTTATGATGAGTGAGGAAGAAATGGAGATTTCACCACGCCCCCCGGTCGCCCGTAGAGTGTGTCCCGGGCTGGAGGGGCGTAGATGTGGAGGATTCAGATCATTTGTTGATGTAGATCCTCACGAGGTTTTGTACTCGTTGTCGGGGGCGAGAGTGCTCCCAGCAACGAGCCCTGTGTAACGTGTATGCATTGGTCCGAGGCGCAGTGGGTGCTGTACGAGGGCAGGAAGAGACTTAGGCCGCCCAAGAATCATCGGAAAGTCCAGTGACTCCTTTGGTAACGGACACTTCGTCCTCTTTCCTGCCCCCCGGCCGGGGGCCAGCACGTTTCGCGCCTTCCCCTGCGGGGGGGGGGGTAGCGGAGTCCTTCTCCTCTCTCGATTCCGTCGATTGTGGTAGAGGGCGCCCGCTACCCGACGTCCAGTTGTACTCGGGTCTTCCGTCCGCTCGGGGTGGGGTTCTTCTCCCCCCAGGCGCGGGAAGCCCCTCTAACTAACCCGACTGTTGCTTCCGCAGGTGTGCCATCAGCGAAGGACGACCTGGGACAGGTGTGGGAGTCGCTGGGACTGCAGGGAGTGCCGAGCATACAGGGGTTGATTCAGCGGTTGGCGGGGTCGGCAGTGGTTACTCATGGTGCGGTAACCACTACAACAACCACAATCTCGACACCAGCATATGAGATGCCACCGCACCTGGTGTAACACCCACATTATCATGTCGGTAACACCCACGGCTGCAATCCAGAACCAATTCCTGCCGGTGCCAAAGAGGACGGTGCCACCGCCACCTGGGTTCTTTGTATTGCCGACCCCACGGACTTCCGCTGCCCAAAGAGTACCCCCCTGGACCTGCCGCCAGTGCCGAGGATGACGGTAGCTGCCGACAGGACGCCTGGCTCTCCTGTGGTTACCTGCCGTGCCTCCGTACCGTGTTTTTGCTGTTCCAGCCACTCATTCCCTTTCAGATTTCAGGTGCCTGCTGCTCATTCACTTTCAGATGTTCCTGCCGTTCCTGCTGTTCCTGGACCTGTTCCTGTTGTTCCTGCTGTTGGTGGTGCTGTCACAGTCTCAGGTCTTTCCGGACAGGTGCAGTCGGGCCCTGTTGCTTCGGCAACTGCCCCGGCTCCCTCCTGGATGGAAGACCTGACGTCTGTCCTGCGGAGCCTGGCGAAGAAGAAGAAGGAAGAGGAAGAAGGTGTCGTCGTCGTCTTCGTCGTCTTCTTCGTCGTGTGCTGCCTCTCCTTCCCCTTCGACTTCTAAGGCCAAACAGCCGAAGAAGAAGAAGGTTGCCTCTCCCCCCCCTAAGAAGACTCCTTCGGGATCTTCTAAGGGCCCGGCTCGCACAGGCGAGCTGGGGAGCTCTTCTGCTGGTCCTCCTGTTCCTTCGGGAACGGGGCCCGTCGCTTCTTCTGCAAAGAAGAAGTCGACGGGGGACCAAGAGGAGTTTGGCACCAGCCTCGAGCTGGTGCGTCCTCACCTGGTGCTAGCGGTTCTGCCGCTAAACCAGGTTCCGTCTCGGCCGCTGCTCGTTTCGCGAGAAGCACCGAGTGGACGCTCTTCCAAAGAAGACCGTCCAGCCAAAGTTTTGACGCCCGAGCTCGCTCGCCGTCAAGACAGCGGCGCGGAGCAGAAGAAGACTGGCGAGAGTCGTGCACACGACTCTCGCCAGGCCAGTGGACGCTCTCGCAGCGATCAACTGGCTGCTCGGGAGCTGACGTGACGGTCGCTGACCAGCCACGGGTTTGAGGCGAGGAAGGAGTCCCCGCGGCCGACCGGTACCAGCCACGGCTGTACCAGCGGCTCGACGCGCCGAGAGGACGCTGGCCGGTCTCGACGCGACAGAGAGCCTAGCAGGTCAACCGTCCGCCGCTCCCGATGGGACCGGGCGGAGACTGGTGACCAGCGGAAGCTCGCCTGACGCTAGAGATCGGTCTCGACGTTCTCAGACCGAGCCAATCGCCCCAGGCTGAGCTGGCAAGGCTAGGCCTGCTGCTCGACCGTCCCTCACCGCGGGTTGACGATCAGCAGCAGCCCTCCACGCACTCTGGTCCTGGCCAGCGCGAGGGGGGCGGGGGGAGCGTCAGGTCTGCCTCTCCCGTAACCTTCAAACCTCCTCGGGCTATACCGGGAGGAGCGAGGTACCGAGAGCGATCACGAGAGGTGCGCCGCTCGTGACCCATCTATGACGCCGTACGGCTCAGGCACGGTTTTAGGACCGACCAGAACGTACGCGCAAGTAGTTGGAGGCGACCGTGCAGGGGTCGTCGCTGTTCCTCCTTCTGAAGGAGGAGTATCGCGGGATATGCTCTTGCTGGAGGGACTGGACGGTCCTACTCCACAAGACGCAGTAACTCCCGAGATACAGAGGAACTTTGCAGAGGTCATTAAGCTGATGCGTCTGCATAATGACCTCGCGGAAGGATCGCCGCTACCACCGCAGAGCCCACGTCCCGGCTCGAATCATTTTGGGGTCCCAAGAGGGAGCCCAAAATGATGGTGGGGTTACCGCGATCTGAGCTTGCAGACTCGGTCCTGGATCAGGTGGAGAATCTCGTCTCAGGACGGGAGGGACTCGCTAAAGTCCGGACGGTCTTCTAAGATGCTTGTTTCCTCCATCCTCTACAGCGGCAGAGGCGATTCTACGTGCCTTCGGAAGACCCGATACTGCCTAAACAGGTTAACCCGGAGTTAGCGAGGCTGACTCCAGGTGTGTCCCTGCAGCAGCTCCTGTCGGAGAACCTATGGTTCTCGCAGCAGGAGGCACTTGCCCTGGAATCTACCGCTATGGCAGCATTCCAGGCAGTTTCCTGGTTGGATTTGTGGTCCCTCACAATATCCAAAGTAGCTGCCGGGCTCCGGGAGTTCTGCTCTCGAAGACG
>NC_087208.1:76525802-76567190 GCF_015104395.2 Macrobrachium nipponense | reverse complement strand
TGCTCCTGTCCATGCTGGTCCTGCCCATGGTGTGTCTTCCCCAGTCCCAGGTCCTTCCGGACGGGTGCAGTCGGGCCGTGTTGCTTCGGCAATAGGCCCGACTCCGGCCTGGATGGAGGACCTGACGACTGTCCTGCGTGAGCTGACGAAGAAGAGGAAGGTGTCATCTTCGTCTTCGTCTGCTGCTGCCTCTTCCCCTTCCCCGACTTCTAAGGCCCATAAGCCGAAGAAGAAGAAGGCTGCCTCCCCCCCCTAAGAAGTCTCCTTCGGGAAACTTCTAAGGGCCTGTCCCACCTCGGTGGGACGGGGGGTGGGGTCCTTCTGCTGGTCCTCCTGCTCCTTCGAGCGGGGCCCGTCTCCCTTCCGTAAGGAAGAGATAGACGGGGACCAGAGGAGTATCGGTTAGCACTGGTACTTCCTCGCCTGGTGCTAGCGGCGATGCCGCTACGCCAGGTTCCGACTCGGTCTCTCGTTCGCGGTAGATCCCGAGTTGTACGCTCTCCCTCGGGAGACTGTGCAGCCAAAAGTTTCGGCGCCAGAGTTTCGCTCGGCGCCAAGACCGCAGCACGGAGCAGAAGGCTGGCGAGAACCGCTCAGGTGACTCTCGCTAGGACAGCGGCCGCTCTCGCAGCGACCAGCTGGTAACCCGGGTTTTCCCCCTAAGAAGACTCCTTCGGGAACTTCGAAGGGCTCGTCTCACTCCGGTGTGACGGGGGGGTTCTTCTGCTGGTCCTCCTGTTCCTTCGGGAACGGGGCCCGTCTCCTCTTCTGAGAAGAAGAAGAAGACGGGGACCAAGGGTGTGCTGGCTACCGCTGGTACACCCTCGCCTGGTCTTGGCAGCTCTGCTGCTAAGCCAGGTACCGGCTCGGTTTCTCGTCCGCGAGAAGTTCCGGGTGTACGGTCTCCCTTCGGGTGACCGTGCAGCCAAAGTTAAGACGCCTGAGTTCGCTCAGCGTCATGACCGAGGCACGGAGCAGAAGACTGTCGAGAGCCGCTCAGGTGACTCTCGCCAGGCCAGCGGCCGCTCTCGTAGCAACCAGCCGGTACCTCGGGTGGACGTGACGGTCTCTGACCGGCCACGGGTTGAGGCTGGGAAGAGGTCCCCCAGGTCCCCTCGACCGACGGTACCACCACCTCGGCTGGTACACAGCGGTTTGACGTGACGCGAGGACGCTCACCGGTCCCTCACCGCATAAGTGAGCTCTGCAGGTCACCTGACCGCCGCTCCCACAGGGACCGGGCGGATACGGTGACCAGCAGCAGCTCGTCTGACGCACGGGACCGGGGTCGACGTGCTCAGTCGAGCCGCTCGCCACAGGTGAGCGGCACGGCCAGGCCTGCAGATCGATCCCCACCGCGGGTTGGTGATCGGCTGCAGCCCCCCACGTACGCTGGTCCTGCCAGCGAGCGTTGGGGGGGGAGCGTCAGGTCTGTCTCTCCACTACCTTCAACTTCCTCGGGGCACGCCGGGAAGAGCGAGGTATATAGGAGTGATCGTGAGAGATGCGCCGCTCACGATCCCGTCACGACGCCGCACGTGCCACGTATGGTCTTAGTACCAACCAGGACGTACGCGCAAGTGATTGGAGGCGACCGTCTGGGGGGGGGGGGGGGGGGGGGTGGGGGGGGGGGGGGGTGTAGCGTCAGTTCTGTCTCTCCGATACCTTCAACTTCCTCGGCATACGCCAGGAAGAGCGAGGTACAGGGGGTCCTCGAGTTACGACGTTGATCCGTTCTTAAGATGCGTCGTAACATGATTTTCAGCGTAAGTCGGAACATTAAAAAATACCACATGATTTAATGTAAATACCTATCAATAACAACGAGAGAACAATTCCTTACCTTTATTAATTTGATTGGCTTGCACACTGGAGAGGAAGCTGCGGTGCTGGAGAGACTGGGGAGGTTAGTGAAGAGAAAAAGAACCTCCAGAAGATGCTGGAGATGCAGCTTCACCTTGCACTTTAAGGTTATGGTAATTGGCCCGAGCCTTAAATCGCATAAACCAACCCCTACTAGCCACAAACTCACTTTCACTTCCCTTCCCTCCCCTTTTCTTTTTTCAACGCTTCAAACAATCTTTTCGCCTTCTCCTGAATCACCAAAAGGCTGACTGGGATACGCCGTTGATTTTGGTCTTCCAACCAAAGCACCAATAACCTTTCCATTTCAATTATTAGACCACTACGCTGCTTAGTTATCACTGTCGCTTTCATAGGAGCAGATCCTTTCACATGTTCAACGATGCGCTCTTTATCTTTGATAATGGTAGCAACGGTCGAACGGCTAAGGCCAAGCGAGCGGCCAATGTTTGTTGGCGTTTCTCCCTTCTCAGATCGCTTTATAATGTCCACTTTAATTTCCATGGTGATGGCCTTTCTTTTCTTCGATGCACTACCATCAGAAGAGTCCGCCTTGCGCTTGGGAGCCATAACAAAGAGCAAAAAGTTACAAAAACGATACAACACGAGGGAGAGAGGAGGCAGTGTAACAACCAAAATGGCGTATGGGCGAGGATGAGCGTAGCGAAGCGACGCCGTCCTCTCCCCCACAAAGCGTATTCTTCCGCCGTGCGCGGAACTAGTTCGCGTTTGTTTACGTCGCTTACGACGCTAAACCGCATAAGACGGAACGACGCAAAATTATTATTTTTTATTTTTTATGGGGCGCGTTCGTAACCACGAAACATCGTAAGTCGAGACCGGCGTAACCCGAGGACTTACTGTATATAGGAGTGATCGTGAGAGATGCGCCGCTCACGATCCCGTCACGACGCCGCATGTGCCAGGTATGGTCTTAGGACCAGCCAGGACGTACGCGCAAGTGATTGGAGGCAACCGTCAGCGATCTGTTGCTGGTCCTTCTTCTGAAGGAGGAGGGTCTTGGGAGCTGCTCTTGTTGGAGGGACTAGACGGTCCTACTCCTCAAGACGCTGTAACTTCCGAGATTCAGAGTAACTTTGCCCAGGTTATTGCACTGATTCGTCAGCACAACGACCTGGGGGAAGGATCGCCGCTCCCACCAGCAGAGCCCATGTCTCTGCTCGAGTCGTTTTGGGGCCCGAGAGGGAACCCAAACCGCGATCGGAGCTTGCCGACTCTGTCTTGAACCAGTCTCTCTCGTCTCCGGACAAGAAGGCTCTCTCAGTTCTGGCCGGTCGATCAAGCTACTTCCACCTACTCTACTGCGACAGCGGCGTTTCTACGTGTCTTCGGACACCGTATTTAAATATTAATAAACATTACCTGTATAATTTATCTAGCCCTAAATCCCCCAAAACCGCACCAAAATTTACCACATTGGCAACCCTGTTACCTCCTATTCTGTCCCGCCAGTTGGCAACACTGTCGTTGACAGATACGAAAACCTTCCCTCAAATCAGTTGTTAACGAAGCGCCCGTGTTGTTTACATCACGGCCGCTCTTTATAAATTTCCTTAAACATTTTTGTGCCTTTAAAGCTTTCATTATTTGTTAAATGAAACTTTATATGAATTACCACTCACGCATTACATCACGAAATAGTGAATTAACTTTGATTTCTGTTGTGGTTCTTATCTTAAATTACGAACTTTTGCGCGACCCGGAACTACTGACCTGTCCAATTCTACAATGGATTACCAAGAAATTACGATGCTTCCTTCTGCCAGCAACATCAGGAACTGCCTGGTTTGTGGGACAAGGATGAGTAGCAGGGAGTATGAACCCCATGACATTTGTAGTTCCTTGTCGTGGACAGTTTGTGACTTGACTTCTCGTTGTGACGTATGTAAGCCCTGGTCTGACGAGGATATGACTGCTTATATGAAACGCCAAACAATCTTGCAGCGTAAAAGATCGGTTAAGGAGAAAAAGAAATCGATTGCTAAAACTGTATCTAACGAATTCTTTGACTTGGGCGCTCATGATTCTGGCTCTTCGGTTTCGGTATCGTACGACTCCGATTCGAAATTAATTGATGCTTTGCCCCCTGTACAACGGTAATTAGTGAAGTTAGTTCTGATGTAGATTCGAAGATTTGGCAATGGAAACTACCTGGAAACAGAATTTTGAAGAAAATTACAGCTTAGTCTAGATAGAGATATTTCTGCTAAGTTTAACAATCTGTCAGAGAATTTTCAAGAAGCCTTTACTAGAATGTCTAACACACTTTTAGATTCATTTTCAGCTCCTCGTCAGGTACCTGTCGACAGCACCATGGGTAACGGTGCGACAGATACCCCGGCTTGTGAACCCCGTCGTGGCGAAGGCCTAGGGGGGATCCGGTCCGGGCAGGTGCCTAACGAATCTTTACCCAACGTGTCCCCTGTTAGTCCCGTAACAGTGCCAAAGGGCGCTTATTTAGGAGAAGAGGGGGGAGGGATATTAGTGTCAGACCTAAGATAGCTAGTCGTCAGGATTTTACTTCAGAGGAAGTTTCTAAGTTAGGATCTGACGATGATGATGATGATGACGCGGATTTCGTGTGATATTGATGTTTCCTCGAATGGATGTCATGATGTAGAATTCAAGAAACTTTTTGATTTAATTTTGAGTTTTCTTCCTCAGCGAGGCCTAAAAGAGCAGAAGCACCTCCCGCCTCGTTGTATTGACAGAAGGGATTTTTCTTGACGGTCCTTCCCGGTCACAGGAATTTTTACGTTTTCCCTTTGCCCAGAGGTTCGCGAGAGTGAGGACGGACGTTGCCGCTAAACTTTCGAAGGTGATCGGGGAAGGAAGAGGAAGGAAGCTCTCTTCTCTTCTACACCGACACGAGAGGAGTTTACCAGGTCGCGGATGATTCTTCATTCTCTCGACCCCCCAACCAAGCCAAATCCTGATTTTGTCCGACTTTCAAGTCAACCCTTGCCTTCTAAGGCTTCGGTCTCTGTCTCAATTGAAGATTTTCATACATTCAACTTACCTGTCAGATATATACATAGCTATCGACTCCGTCGTTCCCGACAGAATTTCAAATTTCGCGGCACTCGCTACAGGTAGGTCAGGTGATCTACCGCCCTGCTCTGGGTGGCAGGACTAGGAACTATTCCCGTTTTCTAATCAGATTCTCTCTGTCGCCGGCGGTATCAACATTGTTTTTACTTCCTCCTGACTAGAATTCGTTTTTCGCAAAGCTTTTGATCATCTCTCGCTGATATTTGGTGACGTACTTGGATCGTTGTTTGGCATTCGCTATCGTGGACTGTTTTTTTGGACTTGGTTTTTGGAATTCGTGAATATGTCTGACTCTAGTGTTAGTTTTCAGTGTGTGTGAATGAGGGCTGTAAGGTGAGGATTCCGAAAGCTTCGGTAGATCCTCACACTACTTGTAGTGGTTGTAGAATGGTTGAATGCTCGATTGAGAATACGTTGTAACGAGTGTGAGAAACTGAGTGCACAAGAGTGGAAGAATCTAACTTCTTACTGAAGAAGTTAGAGAAAGATAGAGAGAGGAAGGCGGCTTATAAACCCGCAGAATGTCTGCTTCTCATGATTTACTATCTAGTTCTGTAGCTTCTTCCTCTGATAATCATGCCCATTCTGTTTCAGCCCGTTCACAAATTGCTAATCCCTCTAGTTCTGCTTCGGAAATAGCAGAACTTAGAGCTTCCCTTCAGAAAATGCAGGAAAAATCGCAGCATTGGAAGGTAAGGAAAGTGAATGTGGTTTCGCTAGTGATATTAGTGTCCCCACCCGTGTAGTGGAGGGGGCGTCTGGTCGTCTCTGCGACGCTCCCAGCTAGACCTCTTCCAAGCTCCCTGGCCCGGAGGAGAAGGAAAGTCGAAAGCCGTACGGGGGTTGTGGAGAATCCCCAACGATCGGCGTCCCTTCGGCAGAATCGACCGTATCACATACTGCCAGGACCGCTATAGGAAAAGCGTCCTTCGAGAGTGCTTTTCGTCGTCTAGTTCGCCTTCTCCGAGAAGAGGATGGAAGGAGTCGAAACTTTCCCGTCCTTTGAAGAGGAGTATGAAAGAGCATGAGCTCAATTCTAGTCCCGAGCGCTTCTCTGAAGAAGGAGCGCCTTCGGTAATAAAGAAGGCGAGAATACATTCAGACTCTGGGTCTGGAAGGGATCCTAGAGCGCCTTCCAGATCTCCCTCTCCCTCTCCTGATTCGAAAGATTCTCAACCAGGAAAATATTGATGAATATGCAAGAGCAATTAGCCTCGTTAGTAGGAACTCTATATAAGGAGCCTACTCGTAAGAAGGATGATAGGCCTTCCTATTAAAGATCTAAATACCAATCTCCTGTCGGGCGCGACGCACCCTTCAGGGGAGTTGTCGCACAAGCGGCCATCTCCGGGGGGAGCAATGCGGTAGACAGGAGAGAAGTAAGAAAGGAAGTTACTCTTGTCAAGAGAATGGCGCCAACCAGGAGCCAGGCTCCGAGTAGGCGCAAAGAAGCCACAGTATGCAGTACAACATGCAAGACCTTCAACCAAGCGTCAGGAGTTAGCTGAAGAGGAAGATCTGTTAGAGTAGAGCGCTTGTGAGACGGAAAGCGCCTACCGGAATCAATACTCCTACTAAACATCAGACGCATTCTAAGGATCAGGAGTATTTGGAGCGACGTACTCCTACCAGGCGCCAGGAGTCGTCGGGCCTCGTGATCTCCTCTCAGCGCCAGGAGTATTCTGAACTTAATACTCCTCCCAGGCGCCAGGAGTATTCCGAAGCTTATACTCCTCCCAGGCGCCAGGAGTATTCCGAAGCTTATACTCCTCCCAGGCGCCAGGAGTATTTCTGAACTTAATACTCCTCCCAGGCGCCAGGAGTATTCTGAACAAGATGCGCCTACTAGAACCAGGAGTATTCGAGGCGCTCTGCGCCTGCCAAGCGCCAGGAGTATTCCAAACACGTTACTCCTACCAGGCGAGATACTCCTGCTGTGCACAAGGCGCATTCCTCGTATGAAGAGCCTGACATTCGAAAGAGAGTAAGGGAAGATCAGAAGAAAGAAGGGAGCCTTCTCCTTCCGAGCCTATGAACCCAGAAGATGCCTCGGAGGATGAAATGAAGAAGGATCTTCTAATTATAAAGTTCTTATCGCCTCCCTTCTATTGGAGGAATATGGAGACTCGTTAACGCCAGCCGCTCCTCCTTCTCCACGCTCTCTGTTCTCGAGCACGAAAACGCACAAGTCTTCCTCTTTCCATTAAAATGAAGCCTGCTATATCTATGAGGAGGGCGCTTCAATCTCTTGACTCCTGGTTCAAGAAGAAGAAGGAGTTAGGAAGGACGGTCTTTTGTATGCCTCCCGCTAAACTTACAGGGAGGAGAGGCATTTGGTACGAAACGGGAGAGAATATGGGATTGTCTCTGTCCGTTTCAGCTGAGTCAGACTTCTCGAGTTTAGTGGATTCATCGAGAAGACACGCCTTGAATGCAGCGAAGGTAACAGTGGGCTTTCGGAAACGGACCACCTCCTCAAGGGACTTTTTCACACTTTAGAAGTTTTTAACTTCTTAGATTGGTCCCTTGGGGTTCTGGCCAAGAAATCTCAGGAAAAGGAACACTGACCCAGAAACCCTAAATAGCATCCCTCACCTGCATTGATAAGCTGTTCAGGTGGATCGGCTGAAGTATGCTCCCTCTTTGGTGCAGGAGTTTTAAAGAAGCGGGCGGTTCACAGTGCTTTCCTCACGAAGGCCGTCTCTCCTTCGCAGAGGGCCCGCCTTCTTGTTGTTTGCGCCTCTCTCAGAACACCTCCCGCAGTGGTGAAGGATATTGCGCATTCTCTGACTGAAAAGGCCACCCAGGATCTCCTTAGACAATCCTCAAGAAGAATAGGCCTGTGGCCAGTGAGGAAAGAAAGTGGCTCGTCCAGCTCAGCAGCAGCCCTTTCGAGGAGGTCTTCCAACTAGACCTATCGCCAGAAGGAAGTCAACAGAAAAGAGGGGAGGTCTTCCTTCCGTCCCGCTTTAAGAAAGGAAAGTGAGGAGTTCTGTCCTCCAGACACCCGTAGAGCCAGGTTACATTCATTGCGAAAGCCTGGGAAGACATAGGAGCGAATCCGTGGACGATGTCGATCATCAAGAAGGGTTATCGCATCCCATTCAGGACATTCCTCCCTTGACAACATCACTGAGGGAATTGTCCGCCAGATACAAGGACCCTGTTCTGATGGATACTCTTCGTCAGATGGTGAACAGATGTGGGACAAAGAGCAATAGAGCTAGTGCTGGATTGCAGCTCCCGGGGTTTTACAATCGCTTGTTTCTTGTAGCAAAAGCCTCGGGGGATGGAGGCCGGTACTGGACGTAAGTGCGCTGAACAAAGTTCGTAGAACAACAGAAAGTTCAGCATGGAAACGTCTGCTTCAGTCCTTGCAGCTCTGCGGCAAGGGGATTGGATGGCGTCCCTAGACCTTCAGGACGCATATTTCCACATCCCGATCCACCATTCGTCGAGGAAGTACCTTCGAGGAAGTACTGATAGGTTCGAAGGAGAAGAACCTATCAGTTCAGGGCCCTGTGTTTCGGCCTTTCCACGGCTCCTCAAGTCTTCACGGACGTGATGAAAAAATGTAGCAAGACATTTACATTTGAAAGGGATAACGTCTCCCTGTACCTGGACGACTGGCTCATCAGAGCCAGGTCTCGAAAGCAGTGTTTGGAGGACCTGTCAACAACACTGGGAATTGACAAAATCATTGGGATTGATCGTGAACCTCGAGAAGTCCTCAGATGATCCCCAGCCAGAACGTGGTTTATCTGGGGATTCAGATGGATTCTCGGGGTTTTCGAGTTTTCCATCTCAAGAAAGAATAAAGAAAGGCTGTGCCACAGTATCGAACTTTTAGGGAAAGAGCGCACTTCAGCGAGGAATGGCTGAGCCTCCTGGGGACCCTTTCCTCGCTCGACAGTTCTTTCTCCTGGGAAGATTGCATCTTCGTCCGCTTCAGTTCTTCCTGAGAAGAAGTTGGAGTTGGAAGACAGGACAGCTCTCGGACACGTTTCCATCTCGGAGGAAATAAAACATCATTTAAAGTGGTGGTTGACTCCCTTAAAAGAAAACAAAGGAGTGTCCCTGATAGTACGGAACCCAAGCCTGACATTGTTCTCAGACGCCTCGGAGTCTGGGCTGGGGGGCAACATTGGATCCAAAGAAGTGTCAGGCACCTGGTCGGCAGAACAGGTGTCATGGTACATAAATTGCAAGGAGCTTTTAGCAATTCACCTGGCTGCGCTAAAGAGCTTCGAACACTAGTCAGAGGCAAAGTCGTACAGATAAACTCAGACAATACGACAGCCCTGGCTTATGTCAAGAAACAAGGAGGGACGCACTCTTTCGCTCTGTACGAGCTAGCAAGAGATCTTTTGATTTGGGCGAACCAAAGGGAAGGTAGTTCTTCTAACAAGGTTTGTCCAAGGGGAGAGGAATGTAGAGCGGACAGATTGAGCAGGAGGTTTCCAGGTCCTTCCCACAGAATGGACACTCCACTCAGAAGTCTGTCAGAGCCTTTGGCTCCTTTGGGGGAAGCCTCAAATAGATCTTTTCGCCACATTCCTCTCCAAGAGATAGACACATTTTGTGCCCTGGTAGAAGATCCCCGGGCTTATGCAACAGACTCTTCCTCTGGACTGGTCAGGGATAGACGTTTTACCGCTTTTCCCCCCCCGTTTCCCCCGTTCAAGATACTGGGGGAAGTAGTCAGAAAATTCGTGCATCCGAAGGAACCAAAATGACTCTGATTGCTCCGTATTGGCCAGCTCAAATTTGGTTCACAGAGGTGATGGAGTGGACGGTGGACTTCCCCAGATCTCTTCCAAACGAATAGATCTGCTCAACAACCCCACTTCGAGAGGTACCATCAAAATCTACCCGCTCTTGCTCTGACTGCCTTTCGACTATCGAAAGACTTGTCAGAGCGAGAGGGTTTTCTCGCCAGGCAGCAAGCGCAATTGCTAGAGCCCGCAGGTCCATCTACTAGGCGAGTGTACCAATCGAAGTGGGAAGTTTTCAGAAACTGGTGCAGGTCGAAGAAGCTGTCCTCTTCCAGTACCTCTGTGACCGAAATTGCGGATTTCCTTCTGTTTCTTAGAGAAAAGTCGCATCTCTCGGTACCGACTATTAAGGGGTACAGGAGTATGCTGTCAGCAGTCTTTAGAAACAAGGGATTAGATCTAACGAATGATAAGGATTTGCACGACCTCATTCGTTTCCTTCGAAAACATCAAAGTCACTTGAACCTAAGGTTCCAAGCTGGAAACTTAGATGTGGTTCTTAAATTCTATCCTCAGAAGAATTCGAACCATTGCACCCTGCTTCTTTTCGTAACATCACTAGAAAGTGTTTGTTTCTGATGTCTCTTGCAACGGCAAAGAGGGTCAGTGAATTGCACGCCCTTGAATCAAGAGTTGGCTTCAAGGAGACTCTGCATTTGTTCATTTCAGTCTCTCTTTCTTGCCAAAAACGAAAAAAAACCCTTCGAATCCTGGCCCAGGAGTTTCGAAGTGAAAGGACTTTCTAGTTTGGTGGGCAGAGAGGCAGAAAGATCCCTTTGCCCGGTTAGAGCTCTAAAATTTTTATCTGGACAGGAAGAAGCAGTTGGGGGGTTCGCAAAAAAGGAAAGGTCTTTGGTGCTCAGTAAAAGGACCCCAAAGAGAGCAATGTCCAAGAACGCCTTAGCCTTCTTTGTTAGAAGTGTCATTTTGGAAGCTCATAAGAATTGTTCAGATGATTCTTTTAATCTTTTAAGAGTGAGAGCCCACGAAGTTAGGGCAATCGCAACCTCTGTGGCGTTCCAAAGAAATATGTCACTCAAAAACATTTTGGACGCAACTTATTGGAGATGCAACTCCGCGTTTGCATCCCATTATTAAAAGACGTGCGAGTTACGTATGAGAAATGTTTTTCATTTAGGTCCGTTTGTGTCAGCACAGACGGTTCTGGGTAAAGGAGAAGCACCAATCCTTAAATTGTGTACGTAACCCTCTTGTCGGATGTGTTCTCGTGTTTTCGGTGTATGGGAGTGTCAGTTGTCGCACAAGCGGCCTTCACTTCGCTTCATTTGAAAATCGAGTGACATCTGACTATTAGAGGGGTACAAAAATTTTTATTTTTGTATGTATGGATTTCGAGTTTGTGGTTGTTTGCCAAGAGTTTGGGGATAACTCTGGGCAATCTTAGAACTAACACGGGTTAGGATCGGGTGATCGGGATTGGTTGTGTGCTCCTTAAATAAAGGCGTGTTGTCATATAAGCGGATGTGCTCCCATTGACAAATGCCAGTTAGGTTCTGTCGAGTAAGTGGATGAGACCCCATCGACAGATCCACAAGAACTCTTGCCACAGATCACTATCGTCGCTAAGCTCTTGAGATGAAGCAGACTCCTGGGCAGTAGCCACGAAGTCTTCCATCTAATAAGGTAGGAACTAAGGTTTATTTATACCTACAACATATGTTGTTTACCTGTCTAGTCAGTTAGTTAGCTGTCTCTTGCCCTCCACCAAAGGGTGTCAATCAGCTATGTATATATCTGACAGGTAAGTTGAATGTATGAAAATGACATTGTTATGATACAATAAAGTTTCATACATACTTACCTGGCAGATATATACAATTGAAGACCCACCAGCCTCCCGCAGGAGAAAAGGTGGAAGAGAGAATCTGATTAGAAAAACGGGAATAGTTCCTAGTCCTGCCACCCAGAGCAGGGCGTAGATCACTGACCTACCTGTAGCGAGTGCCGCGAATTTGAATTCTGTCGGGAACGACGGAGTCGATAGCTATGTATATATCTGCCAGGTAAGTATGTATGAAACTTTATTGTATCATAACAATGTCATTTTATTGCTATGGAGGCTGTTATGAGCTCCTTACAAGAAGCTCAATCCTTCAATATGTGGGTCTCGGAGGGCTTTAATGTATATCAAGGACTCCGGGTTTGTTCCTCCTGATGCTCCTCTTTTTGAGAAATTCTGCTCATCCATTTCAATCGCTTCTGTACATCAGAACGAGCTTGCTGCTTCAATGCAGGCCTTTCTTGTTTCTCTAAGGCGTAACCTGTATTTGTCGCAGTTACCCTCCTCTGTACGGAGATTCAGAGAACCCGTCTGTTGTCCTCTTCTCCTTTTGGCGATTTCCTTTTCGATATTTCTGTGCTTTCTGAGGTTTTGAAGGAACATCAAGGTGATGCCTCTTCCCAAGCTCACTGGGCCTTATCAAGAGCTTTTTCCTCTGGTCTTCCTCCCATTCCTTCAGGAGTAAGCGTAAGTTTAGGACCAGATCTGTACCTTCTGCTCCAGCCCAACAACCTCCTTCTGGCTCTTTTTTCCAGAGTACATCTCAGGTTGCTGGTGCCTCTTCTCATCCTCTGGTGCTCAGACCTTTGAAACGCGGGAGAGGTTCTTGGCGTGGCTCCAAGGGCAGAGAAGAGCTCAACCTCCAGGAGGACCTTCTTCTTCTTCTTCTTCTTCTTCCTTGTCTCTGCGTAAGAATTTTCGAAGTAGGAGTCATCACCTCGCCTGGAGACCGCAGTAGGAGCTTGTCTCTCCCGCCATTGGGTCAGCTTGGCAGGGAGAGCGGTGGATGCTTGGGTGGTGGAGGTCCTGAAGGAAGGTTACGAGATCCCTTTTGTTTCCAGACCTCCACTTTCCAATCGTCCTCTCGAGTTCAGCAGTTATTCCCCTCACTCAATCAGGGGTCAAGCCTTGGAGAAGGAGCTTTCGGCCCTCTTGGGAGAAGGATGCCATAGAGCGAGCTCCTCCCTTCTCCCGGGTTTTACTCTCGGATGTTTGTAGTTCTAAAGGCCTCGGGTGCCTGGCGCCCATCATAGATCTTTCGGTTTGAACAAGTTCATTCTAAAGTCCAAGTTCAGGATGGAGACGGTCCAGACTGTTCTTTCATCCGTCAGGAGGGGGACTGGATGATTTCCATCGATCTGCAGGATGCTTATCTGCAAATCCCCATCCCATCCAAGAAGCAGACCTTACCTTCGGTTTTTTCACGGACTCGGGAGTTTTCCAGTTCAAGACCCTTTGTTTCGGCCCTCACCACTGCTCCACAGGTCTTTTCTCGGTGATGGCTCCTGTTTCAGCTATTCTGCATCAGTTAAATGTAAGGATGCTTCGGTATCTGGACGATTGGCTAGTCCAGGCCGAATCTCTAGAGAAATGTCTCCCGGTCAGGGAGATAGTTCTGTCTTTTTGTGTCGAGTTGGGCATTCGTGTCAAACTTCGACAAGTCCAATCTAATCCCTTGCCAGATCATGACTATCTGGGATTGTTTTGGAATTCCCAGATTTTGAGGGCTTCTCCCGCTCAGAAACGGATAGACAAGCTTCTGAGTCTGATCGAAGAATTTTTGTCCTCCGTAACGCAGCCAGTTTCTCTTTGGAGGTCTCTCCTGGGCCATTTGTCATCCCTCATCCAACTGGTTCCCGGAGGTCGTCTCAGAATGAGGTCCCTTCAGTCGACACTTCGCCAGTCATGGGATTTCGTGTCGAGGACACGATAGTCGCCTCCCTTCTCCACAATGTCGAAGGATCTCCGTTGGTGGATGCAAGTTCACCGCCTCAAGTCAGGGACATCTCTTCTTTCGGTTCCTCCGGACCTAATGTTTTGGTCAGACGCCTCGGATCAAGGTTGGGGCGCACACCTGGGCTCCGAAGCCGCTTCGGTCCTTTGGTTAGAGGAGGAGAGGAGCATGTCAAATAAATTGGAGGGAACTGAGGGCAGTGTACCTAGCCTTCTTTCATTTCAGGAACAACTGTTGGAGTCGGTTGTCGCGATCTTTGTCGACAACACCACAGCAGTCTCGTACTTGAGAAACCAAGGCGGCACACAGTCGGATCTTCTCACTCAAGAAGCCCGATCAATCCTGTGTTGTCAGAAGACAGGGGGATTACGTTGGTCCACCTCAGTTTATCCTGGGCCATCACAACGTCTTAGCAGACGCCTTGTCGAGACCGAACGAAGTTCAAGGGTCGGAGTGGACACTTTGCCAGGAAAGTCTTCGACAGCCTCAGGAAGAAATGGCCTGTCACAGTCGATCTGTTTGCCACCCCACTGAATTTTTGGTGCCAGATATTCTTCGCCCCTACCAGACTCCTCAGAGTGCCGGGACAGACTCTCTTTTGCAGGACTGGGAGGGACTTCAAGCCTATGCTTTTCCTCCGTTCTCTCTGGTGAGGTCAGTCCTCAACAAAGTGAGGGCAACCAAGCGTCTGGATCTCACCTTGATCGCCCCCTTTCTGGCCACAGAAGGAGTGGTTTCCCGACCTTCTGGAAGCACTGTGGAACCCCCCATTCGCCTGCCAGAGAGACCAGATCTTCTCAAACAACCCCATTTTCATCGGTTCCATCAGAGGCTCCACATGCTTCATCTTCATGCCTGGCAGACTGTCAGGAGGTTCTCCAAGCACGAAGGGTTCTCCTCCAGAGTGGCGCGACAGTTGGCTCTTGCCAGGCGGCAATCAACCAGAGTAAATTATCAGGCTAAATGGTCGGTTTACAGACGTTGGTGTAAGTCTCAAGGACATTCAATTTCTAGACCTTCCTTACGAAAGTAGCGGAGTTTTTAGTTCATTTACATCATGACAGGGCCCTGTCACCTTCGTGCATTAAGGGTTTATAGGTCTATGCTTTCCTATGTTTTTAAGGCAAGGCTTCCTGAGATCTCTTCATCTTATGTCATTAGAGATTTACTTCGATCTTTTTCCCTATCTCGACCCAGGCCGCAGTGTTCGCCTCCGACATGGGACGTTACCAAAGTCCTTCAAGCCTTAAGGTTCCCTCCGTTTGAGCCTCTGAATTCTGCCAATTTAGGGACCTCTCTTCTAAGACACTCTTCCTTGTCTCACTGGCTACAGCCAAGAGGGTGGGTGAACTGCAAGCACTCTCTTTTCTGGTTGCCAAGATCTGGACAAGACATGATTTTGTCATACCTTCCTGAATTTGTCGCAAAGACTGAATCATCTGATAATCCCATTCCCCAGGTCTTTCGTACTGAAGTCGCTGGTCGACTTTGTTGGTAATTTAAATGAGGAATTAGTTCTTTGCCCTGTTAGGGCGCTCTCATGTTATTTACGCCGCACGAAGGACATTCAGGGTCGTCCCCGTCATCTGTTTGTTTCACCCCCGAAATGTCAAGAGACCTATTTCAAAGAATGGTGTATCCTTTTTTCTCAGAGATCTGATCGTTAAAACTGGTGGTTCGGCTGCTGGGGAAGACCAGACGCCGAGAGCACACAGTATTAGAGCAGTTGCTACATCAGTAGCTTTTATGAAGAACGTCTCAGTCGCCAAGGTGCTTGAGGCGGCGACTTGGCGTTCTAATTCTGTTTTTGCCTCTTTTTTTTTACTTGAGGGATATTTCTCTAGTTCTAGGCGACCTACGTTCTTTGGGCCCGTTGGTGATGGCAGGACAGGTCGTCAGACAGGAGAAATTAGGTAGTCTTCCTGTTTTTACGTTTGGTTGCTACCTGTATATTATTCATTAATTTTTGTTTGTTGTATATATTTTTTTGTTTTTGTATTATAACCCATGGCAGTTTTTTTGACGTAGTTATAATGGGAATTAGGCAGTTTGGTATTTAGGTGTTTTTGATGACAAGGACTGACTGCTTGGCAACTCATGCTGCTTCCATTTTCAGTGTGAAATGGTTTCCAGCCACTGGGTTGTCGGCACTGGCGACTACGCTTCTCCCAGAGTCGATGCTGACCTAGGACTAGCCACTGGTTCGCTTGTCCTGACGACTCCTGCTTCTTCCACTGTCCTGGACAGGGAATTAGTCGATGGATCGTCTGCTGTCATCTGGTGACTCGCTCACCATCTACTTTTTGTCTCACCTGTCTTCTCAGAGTCAGACACTCGTGGAGATCAGGCGACATTTAGTAGCCCTGAGTTTCTTGTTGACGAAGTCGGTTGCGTTGATACACCCCCGATGATCGTGTAACATGAGACCAGGTTGGACTGTCAGGCATTCGTCCTTCGGGACTGAATCGCCTTTTTGCTCCGCGCTCCTTTCTCTTGGCACCAGAAAGCTCGAGTTAGGAGTTGCTCATGAGCCGATTCGTTGCTGGCGACTTCGGGTTGCGTGATACACCCCCAAGGTTTGCTTAGCTTTGAATCGCCCAGGACAGTCCAGACACTCATCCTTTAGGGAAAGAATAGTGCTTGATAGTCTTCAGGGTGCAGCCTTGCTGTCCGCAATTCGTCTGACTGGTCACCTGGTCGGTCCACCTGACTTTAGTACAGACGGACTGACTATGCACTTACTCCTTGTCCTGTGCTACCGCAGTTGTGGCATTATGGTAGGAGACTTTGAGTTGTTAGTATCTTTGACCTTGGGTTGAGTTTTGACTGCCTATGATATATATTTCTTTGTTTGTTTTTCTCCTATTTCTGTCCGAAGGGGAAAATTGTATTCAGATTCCCTCCTCCTTTTCAATGTGGTTAATCGGGCTAGGTAAATTATATTAAGGTAAATAATGTTTATTAATATGGGAATTTTTTATTCTAAATTAATATTAATAATACTTACCTGTATAATTTATCTAGTCCCACCCATCCTACCCCACGATCTGCCTATCACAACTGATTTGAGGGAAGGTTTTCGTATCTGTCAACGACAGTGTTGCCAACTGGCGGACAGAATAGGAGGTACAGGGTTGCCAATGTGGTAAATTTTGGTGCGGTTTTTGGGGATTTAGGGCTAGATAAATTATACAGGTAAGAATTATTAATATTAATTTTAGAATAAAAATTCCATACTCCTTTGGTCCTCCTGAGAGGTTTTTCGACCTCGACGAGGACTGGAATGAGTCGGAGGACGGTATCGGCTCTCTCCTGTCAGGTGTCGATCAGCCCCACCCAGACGACGTTCACAGTGGCGGCAGACCCTTACCTACAGTGAGAGTTCGTAACCCTCCTCGGGAAAACGTTTTCTCCTGACGATACGTTTTCCCAGACTGAGAGGCCATCGCCGCAAGGCGATGGCTGCTCCTACTCTTCTCCAACTGCTAGTTCCACTGGGAAGGCGAGCGAGTATCCAATTCCTCCCCCATTCCCTCTCTCCTTACGGCTACGAGGGAAAGGGGAGGGATCCTACAGAGATTTCTCTGTAGGATCCCACGTTTGGGGACTGCACTACCGGGGGGACCTTCGGGTCCTACCTGACGTCCCAGCCCCGGTCGTTGAGGAGGGATCCTGCCCCATTCTCGATTTCTACGGAATCGAGAGGACCACCAGCCGATGTCGTTTGACGAATTCGGGGGGGGTTGGGGGGTTTCGCAGACTGCTTAGAATTCTACGGAATTTCTAGCGCATTCAGAGTGTTCGAGTTTTTTTACGATCTCCAAACACTTAGGCGAGACCACGGTCCAAAGTGAGCGAGACGAGAATCCCCGATATGTTACACGATAATCGGGAACCTCGCCTATGCTCGAATTCCTGGAATTTTCTAGCATTAGGAAGAAGACTGCTGCTGAAAGAAGACTATCTCACAGTAGGCGACCAACCTGGAATAGAGAAGAACGGACGGGAATATCCAGTTTGGCTTGAACTATCGTCTTATAGTTATTCTGTTCACCATTGAAGCTTTCCTTCGAGGAAGACCTCTTCACTCTCTTTGATAGAGATCGAAGGTGGTCGATCTCCAATCCCTCATTTTGTTTTCTTGAAGGAAAGAATTTAGGATGGGATCGTTGTTCAGAATCCTACAAATATACTACGTATATTAACCTCGCGACATGATTCTGCTAAGCAGTTGAATTGTCCGAGGGGTAGGCGCATATCCTAGTTAATCTACGGATTGCGACTTAGACGAGAAGTATTCTAATTGAACTGCAACTCGGGGTTGCCTGCAACCTCCCAGGAGTTTCCAGTTTCAATTTTATATACTTATGGTGTTGTCACAGCAACACCATTTAAGCTTTTATATTTACCGAAATTCGTTTCGCATAAATATAATTGCTCGAGCATATCTTTTTATGCTCGGTGGTTCTAGCCGAACGCATTCCTTCGTGGAAAGGATTACTTGGCAACTCCGGATGACGAGTCAGCGACAGCTACTGCGTATCGAATTGCCCGAGGCATTTCAGTACCAGCTGCCGCTTCGAGATGCACGGTTGACTATGTCTTTCTCACCTGCTTTGATTGAATACCAACCGTATCTCTGCCCAACAATCACGGACTTAAGTCTCTGATTAACGGGGATTCTCGCATACATGAATGACCATCTACTGCTGTGAAGCTAGTATTCATCGTCTTCGGTATTGCGAGAATTTTAAACAGATATCTATTCGACTCTCATCTTTCTGTTTACCGCACGGTAACAGAATTCTGTAATAGTCTCTTGCTGCATCGTATCTCGATAATGCGAATGATTTTGCGGAATCTGAGTTTGTCCTCAAAATATCTTGTATTCGGAGGTGTGCAATTGTTCATTGTTCACCCCGGATTAGCAGATGTATGAAAGACATCGCCTACTCCCACACTGCCAGCTCTACTTCCAAACGTTCAGCCATGAGAAGCAGTTCTTCAGGTGGCTCTCCCCTGTGTTTCATTACTGAAGAACGCCCCGCTTTCATTGCACACCGGACAGCAATGAAATGGCGGTTAGCGTTTTCAGTCATTTGTAAGCACAGGTTTAGAATCTTGAGATTCCTTCTCTCTCGATTCAGCTGGAAGACGTAGGTTGCATTCATTGCCTACCTTCGTCTTCAACGTCACAGTGTTGTTTCTCCTTAAGCTGAGATTCAACGTCTATGAGATTTTCTTGCCATCAGGGACCTCGGTCTTTTGAAGGCAATTGACTTTCGCCTTTTGAGCTTATGCATTAAGAGAATCATCACCGCGCCGTCCGGCATCGGTGACTAACAAATATATTATTTGTTTGGTCTCTCAGCATAACTCTTTAAAGGGCGAAGGTCACGTGACTTACCTGGTTGCTTGGACAACTTGCCTCTACCGATTCCGAACCAGTCAGTCGGCAGCTGTCAGAGCGGCCTGGTCAGTTACGAACTATGCTGTGGACTTAGTTCGGTTGTTCCAGAGCAATCATTACTTCGTCTTAATAGCTTGTCAGTATGAGTACTGTACATAACCAAAGTCGAGAAGAGGGATAGGTCATACGACTATTCCCTTCTTTTCGTCTTAGGTAACTGCATGACTTCTCTTGAGAAGTCAAGCACAAGGGATGGGGATTTGTGACGCTCGATTTCGTACGATCTTCGTAGCGAAGACTCAGAACCCTTCGGTAACTGACGATTGGTTCGAGTCCTTCACAATACCTCCCTAATGGACTTCACCGCCTCCGATACGAAGGCAATGCTGCTTTGTCCTGTGAAGGCGCGACGGAGCTGTCTGAAGAAACTCGACACCCAGGATGAGTGTGGACGCCTCTTCATCATTCTCTCGCGTTCCGCAAGAACTTCTCCGTGGCGCAGGTAGTGAAGGCAGGGGCCTGGTCCAACCGGACCGCATGCACCTCCTTCTACCTTCAGGATATTGCCCACAGTTCCTTGGATCTTTTTCCTTGGGAACCGTGGTGGTTGCTCAACATGTTGTGTAGTTAACCCAGACCCTCGCAGGCTGAACAGCATCGAGTCCTGGTGTGACCGTAAGAATGGATGAGTGAATGAGAGTGTGACTGGCTCCTCTTCCCATCTTTTCTTCCCTCTACCTCTGGGTAGAGGGACAACGTCGTCACCCTGGCTGGGTAAGGACGAGATGCAGGTGAGCTACTCAATAGAGCACCATCCTATCCCTTTCAGTAGGGAGAGGAGTAAATATCCACCACTTCCTCCAACAAGGGAGAAGTGGATGCCAACTTGAGACAAACCCATCATTTTATGATTGTCTCTTGCAAACAGGAACAAGTTCTTGCTTGCTGGTACGAAGAATACGCTTGCCTCTCTCTTAGTACTTGGCCCAGAGGTCTGACCATTGATCCTGCGGTGCAACACCCTGATCAATCGGACAGTTTGGTTTGATCCCTCCCTTGCTCTTACGACCAGGGAGGCATTCCAAGGTTTGGACGAACACCAGTCTGTTCACCAAAAAGACTCGGATTCCACCACCAAGAAGTGAGTCTTCCTATTGTTAAAGGACCGAGGGTTTGTATTACGTATCGGAACAAATGACAATTTGTCGAAAATTGCATTTTTCCTAACTATACAAACCTGAGGTCCTTTACATATCCTCCCCCCACCTCATGCCACCCCTCACTCTGCAACTTTTTGCATGGGCCTAAAGCAAAAGTGATTCTTCACCTCTCGGGCGCGCGGGCGCGCGCACGATCGGACAAGCAGTTAACTACCGTTCTCTTGTTCCAAGCTTACGACCGTCCCAGCTGCCGCTAGTTACCTTCCTATTGTTAAAGGACTCAGGTTTGTATAGTTAGGAAAATGCAATTTTCGACAAATTGTCATTTTCTGAAGTCCGACAGAATTTCAAAACTCGCGGCACACGCATTGGGCGGCCAGGCGGTAGTACCCATTTCCGCCGCTGGGAGGCGGATATCAGGAACCATTCCCATTTTCTATTCATATTTTTTCTGTCGCCGGTGCTGTAAACAACCGTTTGCAGTACCTCCGCCTAGGATTTTTGGATTTACTCGTATTTAAGTATCTGGATTGGCTTTTGGTTATTGATTCTGGATTGTTGGATTGGCATACGCAATAGTGGACAGTTTTTTTATTTTGGATTGGCTTTGCTGTAAACGTGATGTCTGGATCAAGTGCAGTGAGTTTCAGAGTGTGTGTGAAGAGTGATTGTAAGGTGAGGCTACCTAAATCATCGGTAGATCCCCACACAGTATGTATGGGGTTTTTGTGTAGGGGCATGTATGTTTGTTGGATGATCGTGCAATGAATGTGAAGGATTGACCGATGATGGATGGAAGGTGTATGATTCCTATCGGCGTAAATTGGAACGCGATAGGATCAGGAGGTCTTCCTCCAGGAGCGGTTCTACTGAAGGTAAGGGAACTAACATTTCACCTGCTTTAACACCTGTAGAATTTGTATCTCCTAAACCTGTGTTGTTGCCTTCGGGCCCTGATTCTGTGTCTGGAGAAGGTAATGCCCTTTCTCTGATTTGGAGTCTGCATACTCTTGAATCGAAAGTGAAGGCCTTAGAAACTGGCTCTGTGAAAGTGTGTGATCGTGCCCCTAGTGTTGGAGGGGCGTCAGATCGGCCCATAATGCCTCTAGGCCTAGACCGCTATCGGACTCCCAGGACTCGGGTAGATATGTTGAAGCCGCAAGAGGGTTACGGGGGCTCCCCACCGATCTGGCGTCCCTTCGGCAGGCCATGTTGCAAGTTCCCAGGCTGCCAAGGAGCGCGCACGGGCGCGTATCCTTAAGAACTGTTTTCGTCCTCCGAGGCGTCCTCCCCGTGCAAGGTGTGGGGCGCTCGGAGAGACTCGCGTCCTCTGAAAAGGACGTTTCGTAGTGAGGACGCTTCACGTCCTATCTCGCCAGTTTCGTTGTGCTCTTCTCCGATGCGTATGACGCCTTTCCACCTCAGAAGAGAGGTAGGATGTCATCCGGGGATGACGCTGAGATGAGCTACAGTCGCGCTTTGGAGAAGCAGGTAGCTGTACTGTGAGAAGGAAGGAGCGTCCCCTTCCCCTTGCCCCTCGTCTTCTCGCAGGATCAGTCCTGCTCCTTCTGTTGGTTCTTCGCCTACGAAGAACATTCTTTTGTCCCTTCAGGACCAGTTATCATCTCTGATGGCTCAGAGGACTTGCCCAGCAGCAGTCGGAGCCTAAGCGGAGGAAGGACGTCAGGCTGCCTGTCAAGAGGACGAAGCAGTCTCCTTCTCCCTCTCCGCGTTCGTCTCTTTCTGCGATTGCGTCTCCTTCGGTTAATCGCCGAATTCGTTCGCATGCTAAGAAAGCTGGTCGTCAGGACGCTTTCATTCCCTCTCGACGTCATGGGCAGGCTGCTCGCCGAGAGACGCTCGAGAGGACGCTCAGCAGGACGCTCAGCAGACGCTCAGCAGGACGCTTTCCAGGACGCTTCGGAGGACGCCGAGCAGGAAGAGGACGTGCAGCAGGACGCTCGTATGGACGCTCATAGTGACGTGTCTCCTTATAAGGAGCTCGTTAACGTTAGGAAAGACACGTTATCTTTGAATTCTGCTCGCTCTTGTAAGAAACGTAAGGACGCTTCTGTTGGAAGTAAGGCAGTCTCGGTCGTCGCTAAGGACGCTCATCGCCGTCAAGACGCTCTGCCTCCTTCGAGCAGTAAGGATCGTCGTAAGGATGGTATCCTAGATGAGGCCTTCTGCTTCTAAGCAGCGGGGGTCTTTGATCAAGGCCAGACCGCTGAACGTTTCTCCTCTCCTGAGGGGTGGTCTCCTATTCCTATTAGGGGACGAAGAGAGTTTTGAGTAGTCGGCGGGACTCCGGTGAAGAGGAACCTTCTTCTGTGTCGTCCGTCCCTCGGACTACAAGGTACTTTGTGCGGCTGTTGCGCTCGTCCTTCTGTTTGGGGGAAAAGGGGGGGTGGGGGGGGGGGTGTGGTACAAGTTTCAGCCTTGCAGCTCCCAAGTCTCCTCCCTCGAAGTTTGTCGTCCTCCAAGTCGTGTAAGACCCCGGAGTTCGTGAGATAAGACTTCGCTCTCCACCAAGAGGCCTTCAAGAAACTCCATGGACTGGATGGATCGAAGGAAGGATGAGGGCAAGTCACACTTTTGCCCTTCCTCCCTCCTAGACTCGTGGAAAAGGGGGGCGTTTGGTACGGACCAAGGGAGACGTGGGTGTGAAGATCCCTTCGTCAGCTCAGGGGACTTCCTCTAGTTTTAGTAGATGCCAGAGGAGGGCCCTTTGATCCACAGCCAAGGTGTCTTGGACTCCTACGTAGACCGATCATCATTTAAAAGGAACTGCTACGGACTCTCGAAGTTCTTCAACTTTTTGGACTGGTGCTTGGGAGTTCTAGATCTGCAATCTAGAATCCCGGACTCTCTCAGTTTGGGAGCTGTCCAGCTGCTATCGTGCATGGACAGGGCCGGCTTGTGGTTCGGAAGAGGCTTTTTCTCCGACTTTGGAACTGCCATTCCCTTAGAAGAGAGCTTTTGCTGTGTAACTTCAAGCTAATCAGTTACACCCATCAGAAAGCGGACTGCTCTTTTCATCCTCTTACAACCATCTCTTCCCAGACTTTGGACAAGGACCTGGCAATAGCTTTGCAGGACAAAAGCTACTCAGGACCTCTTGCTCAGTCCTCGAGACGTCCAGCAGTTCCTTCACGTCTCAGTTGTTGTTCGACCTCCTAAAAAGAAGTTAGAAACCCTTTTCGTGGGGCTCCTCCCTCGAAGCAGCCCTCGAGGGAGAGGGCTTTTGCAAGAGGAAGAGCTTCCTTCGGCCCAAGCCATCAAATGAGATTATGTCCTTCGACACCAGTCGTAGCCAGACTGAAGTTTTTTGCGGGAGCATGGAGAGGAGAGATACACGGAACCCTTTGGTCCCTCAAGTCGGTGGAGCAGGGGTACAGAGATCCCCTTTTTGGATCCTCCGCCTTCTTTCCACGACTCCATAGACCTATCTCCGTCATATCAGGGAGAAAGATACGGATTTTTGTTCGATGCTTTAGATCAAATAGATCGTAAAATAGCGTTGGAGCGGTTTGTGGACCTGGGGGTCTCCAGGATTTTACAACGGTATTTTGCTGGTACTGAAGCAGTCCGTCGGGTTGGCGTCCGTCCTATACGTAAGCAGGCTCAATCTTTTGTAGAAAAGATCAAATTCCAAGATGGAGACACCTCAGTCTGTTCGGGAAGCCTTGAAGCCGGGCGACTGGAATGGTGCCACTTAGACCTGCAGGTACGCGTACTTTCACGTCCCCTCCAACCCTCTTTCAAGAAAATATCCCCTAAGATTCGTTTTAGGCAACAAAGTATGGCAGTTCAAACCCTTTGTTTCGGCTTGAGCACGGCTCCGAGGTTTATACCGTCATCACGAAGAGTGGTGGCGAGGTGCTACACTCTTCGTGGATAAGAGTTTTCCCTTACCTCGACGATTGGGCTTGTCAGAAGCGTCGTCGAAGGGAAATGTCTTGAAGGACCTTCAGTTAACATTGGCCTTAGCGAGTCCCTGTACTGATTCTTGTTGAACCTCGAAAGTCCCAATCTGACCTCCGCACAGTCCGATCGGATCTGGGGATTCAGATTGTGATTTCATGGCTTTTCGAGCGTTTCCGTCCAGGAACCGTCAGCATCTAGCTTCGAGAAAATCTCAGCCTTCTTGGGGAAGAGACTTGCTCGCGAGGGAAATGGATGATTCTTGCTGGCACCATTTTCCCTCGCTGGAAAGGGTTTGTTTCCTTGGGAAGACTCACCTCGGCCTCTCCAGTTTTTCCTGTGGAGAATGGAAGGCCAAGGACGCTCTCAATGCGATCTTGAAGTCTCATAGTCGGTGAAGAGCATCTAGATGGTGGCTCAATCCCTCAGAAGCCTACAGGAGGGCTTATCCTAAATCTTCTGAGCCCCGACCTAGTGTTTGTTTTCCAGACGCTCCATTTCGGGCTGGGGAGCAACACTAGGAGGGGAAAGAAGTGTCAGGCTCTGGAGAGGGACAGCCGTCTGGCACATCAATGTCAAAGAACTGGCAGCGGATCTTCCTGTCTCTGCAGTTCCTTACGAAGAGAGATGACAAACAAAATTTATCCAAGTCAATTCGGACAACCCACAGCCCTCGCAGGTATTTGAAGAATCAGGGAGGAACACGCTCCCCGGACTCTAGTTTCACCGGGCAAAGGAGATTCTGCTGTGGGCAGAAAGTGAGAAAGATCACTATCCTGACGAGATTTCAGTCGCAGGAAGTGCAGAACGTCAGGGCGGACTTCCTCCATCGACAGACCAATCCTGCCGACAGAATGATCTTGCACAAAGACGTGTGTCAAGAACTTTGGAAGTTGTGGGGACGTCCTCTGTCGGCTATTCGCTACGTCGAGACGAAGAGGCTTCCTCTGTATTGCTCCCCGGTCCTAGATCCAGGAGCAAATCGCTGGTGGACGGCATTGCCTCTGGAGTTAGGACGGGGCCTAGACCTGTATCCTTTCCCCACCATTCAAGTCATAGGGGAAGTCATGAGGAAGTTTGCGGCTTCAGAGGTACAAGGTTAACCCTGAATTCGCCCCGATGTGGCCGGGGCGAGAGAATGGTTCCAAGAGGTCATTCTTTCCTTGTCCAGACTTCCCAGGACTGTTGCCACCTGGAGGAAAGATCTACTCAAACATCCTCACTTCGATAGGTATCACTCAAAACCTCTCCGCTCTGGGTCTGACTGCGTTCAGATATCGAAAAGTTGACCAGAGCGAGAGGTTTTTCGAAGACAGCTGCAAAAAGCAATCGCAAATGCAGAAGAGCCTCTACAAAGGAGCTGTCTACCAATCGAGTGGGCTTCCTTCAGGGATGGTGTAGAAAGAGGAGTTTCCTCTTCCACGACCTCTGTGAGCCAGATAGCCGATTTTCTGCTTTCCTTAGAAACGTGCAGAAATTGGCAGGCCCCACCATTCAAGGATCAAGAACATGTTGTCAGCAGTTTTTAGCACAGAGGCCTGGACCCTTTCTGACAACTGATCTCACGACCTCTTGAAATCATTCGGACCACGAAGATTTCCGCATGCGAGGCCGCCTTCATGGAACCTTGAGACGTGGTTTCTTAGTCTTTTGATGTCAAGTCCGTTTGAACCTCTTCGCTCAGCGTCTCTTCGGAACTTGACAAGAAGGCTCTTTTCCTACTTCTCTGGCCGGGGCGAAGAAGTTAGCGAAACCCAGCTTTTATAGCCAAGTGGGCTTCAAAGGAGACAACAGCTGTCTGTTCTTTGAGTCCAACTTTCTTGGCTAAAACGCGAACCCGTCTACCCCTTGGCCAAAGAGCTTCGAGATTTAAGGTATGGTCGAGTCTGTGGGGCCAGAACCAGAGAGATCCTGTGCCCTGTCAGGGCTCCTCCAGTTCTATGTTCATAGAACAAAGGATGTACGAGGTCCCTAGGTAATCCCCCTCTGTGCTCTGTGAAGGCAAATACCGAATTGACCTTTGTCAAAGAATGCTGTGGCTTTCTTTCTGAGGGACGAGCTCATTAAAGAGGCTCATTCATCTTTGCCAGAAGACTGATTTGAGCCTCTTGCGAGCGAAAGCTCACGAGTCAGAGCTGTCGCCACCTCTCTTGCCTTCCAAAAGAATATGTCAAATCAAGGACATCTTATGGCACCTTTTGGAGGAGGCAATTCTGTATTCGGGCCATCACATTACTTAAGAGATGTGAGAAGCGTTTCGAGGCTTGCAAGTTCTCTTTCCTAATCCCTAATTTAGGAGTTAGTTAGTGTTTTTTAATATGATGTTAGTTTTGTTGTTGGTGATTCTTGTGTGAAGATCTCCCATCCATTAGTTAACTTTCAGGAGTCTTTGTCTAGTTGGTCAGGTGGTGTCCATTGCTTCATACCCTCATTATGTATGGTTCGATGGTCTTGTCACGTCGTTGTCACGTCCCCGTTGACCAGAGATCCGAGCGCAACAGCACTACAGGTCTCCACCTGGCTGGCTACTCGATTAGCAGAAGCATCTTAAGTGACAGAGTAATCACACAGAGTCTACTTTGCTAACAGGTTAGGAAACAAATGTATAGTCATCT
Organism: Macrobrachium nipponense; assembly: GCF_015104395.2. NCBI lineage: Eukaryota > Metazoa > Arthropoda > Malacostraca > Decapoda > Palaemonidae > Macrobrachium > Macrobrachium nipponense. The sequence goes on along the minus strand of NC_087208.1, from coordinate 76,540,616 downwards.
TACTTTATTTAGTTTCCTAAAAAAATCCTATTTGTCTCTTCCCACCATCCCGAAGGGGGATTCAGCTATATATATATCTGTCAGGTAGTTTCATGAACAAATTTATGTTATATACAATTAATTTGTTCATACTTACCTGGCAGATTATATATAATTAAAGTGCCCACCCTCCTCCCCTCAGAGAACAGTTGGGCATTGATAAATATGAATAGAAAATGGGAAAGGGTTCCTGAGATCCGCCTCCCCGCGGCGGGATGGGTACTCCCACCTGGCGCCCACTGCGTGTGCCGCGAGTTTTTGAATTCTGTCGGACTTCATAAAATACAGCTATATATATATCTGCCAAGGTAAGTTATAACAACTTAATTGTATTTAACATACATTTTTAAATGAATTGCACCTCTTTTTGTGATAGCTGTAATTCCCATTGAGAGCAGGAGGACGATAGAGTTTGAAATCAATCTCATTACTAGTTTAGTTTGAAAATAAACAAAGAATAGGATTGTTTAGTTTGAACCACATATTGACTCATACCCTTTGGGTGATTTAAATATCTATTATTGACAATTCAGTTTTTCTCTGACATTGACCCTGAAGGATGTATAAAGTATTGTTCATTTTTGTTGCTTATTACATCATTGCCTGGATTTTGAGTTTGGCTTTTCATGGTTTTTGTCATTAATATTTAGGATGTCCTCCAAAGAGGATAAAGATAAACTATATCAAGTCTATAAAGTAAGAGCGTGTGTTACCTGGCTTTACTGGTCAGTTTAATATCTCATGCTCCTAGTGTCGGTCAGGTCCTGAACACCTAGTTCACCTGGCACCCATATCCTTTGGTGCCAATGTATACTCAGAGTGTCCACCAGCTCCCAAGTCCCTAACTTGCTCGGCACTCAGCTCCTCAGGTGCTAGCTCATGCTTCGAGTATCTACCAACTCCTGAATGCCTAGCTTACCTGGCGCCAGCTCCCAACTCATACTCTGAATTTCCATCAGCTCCCGAGTTCCTAGCTTGCCTGGCACCTAGCTCATCTGGCGCCAGCTACAGTCTAGCTCTACGTAGCTCTTGCTATAAATGCCCAGTAGTGCTCCCCAGCTTGGAAGTAGTATAGAGATCTCTGTTGTGTTGGATTCTTTCCTTTTCAGTAATTCCATGAGCTGGACAGGAATCAGATGACCATCCATAACATTGCGGAAGGAAGCACAGGCTGTTCTATTGCCTATTCACCTTTTCAGTAAGGTGCTGAGTTGGAGAGCCAGGGGGTACAATGTACCTGGAGCACCCACTACTCTCAGTGGATGGGTCATGAATGTTTAATCCCATTAAACAGTAATATTATTTGAAAACTAGTATCTGATATTATTATTTTTACCATAAAATGTTTAATGTCCTTAAAGATATACTATACATACACTTCCAAGCCCGAACAGAGGGCTAGAGTTACCACTCTATTACATACGTATATCTCGTGTGGCAAATAGAGAAAGTAAAAAGAGAGAGAAGAGACGAGGAGAGAGAAGGGTTATCCTTATTTAAAGAGTGAAATGGATGATTATTGTATCTCTTTAAAATACTATCACATATTATTTTGAATTATTTATATTATTATTATTTATTATGTTAAAATATTAATAACATAAACATGTACCATAGAAATTCTCTCTTCTCAGTGAGAGAGAGAGAGAGAGAGAGATATAGAGAAATTGTATGATCTGGTGAGGTAACCACTAAATCCGCCCGTCCTGTCACATTACTTGATATACTTGACACTGTTGAACCCCACCAGCTCAGCTTGGCTAACTGGAGTTCAAGACATATGCGGGGTAGAAAGATTTTCTTTCGTTCTTACATATTTTTTAATTTATAAACTTAAAATCTTGCTAATTCCAACTTTAGTATTTCTGTAAAATACTTTCATATTTGATTTTAGTAATTGAGTTATTATTATTATTATTATTATATTATTATTTATTTTTTTTTTTTTTTTTTTTTTTTTTTTTGCTCTATCACAGTCCTCCAATTTGACTGGAAGTTGGTAATTTATAGTGTGGGGGTTTCTGTTGCCATCCTGCCGCCTTTGGAGTCCATCCACTCTTCTTACATATGTGCACTGTTTTAAAGATCACACACGTTCTGCATTGTCCTGGAGATACTTCAGCGTCTAGTTTTTTCTAGATTCCTTTCAGGATCTTGGGATCGTGCCTAGTGCTTCCTATATTATGGGTATGATTCCACTGGCATATCCCATATCGTCTTATTTCTATGTTTCAGATCTTGTTACGTAAACATTTTTTCCGTCTCTTTACCCTCTTCAACTCTGTTGTCCCATGGTATTTTGCGACATCAATGAGTGGATACTTTCTTCTTGACTTTGTCATCAACTCATCGTCTGGTCTATTTGCACGTAACACCCTATCCGTGTCTGATACCATAGTCCCAAGGATCTTTGCTGATTCGTTTTGCTATCCCTCCTTCATGTTGGGCTCGTACCACTTATTACTCAAGGTATCGATGTTTCTGCAGCAGGCTCCAGTTTGGAGGGCTTTTGCCACTGAATCATTTTCTTTTTGTACTGGTTCTGTGCAAGTGTTGTGCATTTCCTTTGCCGATGTGGTTTATGGTTTCTTTTTCGTATTGCACTGGTTCCTACATTATGGAGAGATGTTATTCCCGTCTATCGTTCTTTGAACATTATGGTTCTTAGGGCCTCTGATCTTGTGCCGCTGTTATCATTCCTTCAGTTTTCCTTCTTTAGCTCTCCCCCTCTGGTAGCCATTTGCCATGTGCCATCGCTGGCTAGTTCTTTAGTCCCTTGTCTCATGTATTGTCCCGTTGCCATTGGTTTTTGTGCCCAGTCCTCTGTCTGTCCTGTCATTCTCCTGTCCCTGCTGTATATTTCTGGGTCTTCGTCTACTTTTATTATCCCTTTCCCGTGCACTTTTTAGCACTTCGCTTCACTGGTTTTCAGATATTTCCCCAGTGCTCTTTTCTCTTGATGTTGACGCAGTCCTCTATACTTAGTAGTCCTCTCCCTCCATGTCCTTTCGTGTTATGTATGTCTGTCCGTATTTGCTCTTGGGTGTAGTGCTTTGTGTATTGTCATATGTTTCCTGATTTTTCTGATCTTAATGCTGCGGAGTTCTGCCTTTGTCCATTCCACTATTCCTTCCTGTAATCTGATTACTGGCACTGCCCATGTGTTTATATTATGGCTTTTATCATATTTCCGGCGTTGATTTTTGACTGTGAGTGTCGCCTGAGTCCTCTTCAATATATTCTTTTCCTGATCGTTTCCTTCATCTCTTGGTGTTTTTTATATCCCCTCCTTCCATTATTCCTAGGTATTTGGTTATCCTGTCTCATCTATTTGATGTTGCTCGCCATCTGTATCTTACCCTTCAGTTCTCGTTACTTTGCCTTTTGTTCATGAAACTTACCTGTCAGTGATATATATAGCTGTATTCCTCTGAAGTCCGACAGAATTTCTAAAGACACTTACGCGACACGTATGGGAGTAAGGGTGGTTAGTACCCATTCCCGCCGCCGGGAGGTTGGGTATCAGGAACCATTCCATTTTCTATCAATTCTTCTGTCGCCGGTGTTGTAAACAACTTTTACACACATCCGCCTCAGGATTTTGGAAAACTTTTCATTGCTTGAGTATCCTCTTGACTTTTTGGTTTTTTGTTTTTGGGATCGATAGCGTGGCATACGTGACTTTGGGATTGTTTTGAATTTGGCTTGGGTTTTTTTCCTTTAAATATGTCTGGACATTCTAGTTCGTCCTAGCGCCGGGTGGGGTGTGTTTGAAGATGAAAGGCAAGGTGAGGCTACCAAAAGCCTTGGTTTGATCCTCACACATTGTGTACAAGGTTTTAGGGGACACAATTTGTAAGTATGATTTTTGCTGTAATATGCGAAAGTTTGAGTGATGTAGCAATGGAAGACGCTATGAGTCCTACGTTAATAAATTAGATCGTGACAGGATCAAGAGGTCTTCTCCCAGGGGTAAATCGGGTAGCAGACAGGTCTTTAATGTACTCCTTCTAACCCTCCTTTAGATTTTGTGTGCTCCTAACCCCGTAGTGTTGCCTTCGGGCCCTCAAGTGTGTCTGCGGAGGGTAATGCCCCTTTCGCTTATTTCTGGTTCTTGAAAACGCTGAATCTAAAGTTTTCTTGCCCTTGAAAACTGCAAACTCAGTGCAGTGGATAGTGCCCCCTAGTGAAGTGAGGGCCTCAGATCGCCCTATAGTGCCTCTAGGCTGGACCGTCTGCCGGACTCTCCCAGGACTCAGGAGAGGCATGTCGAAGGCCGAAGGAGGGTTACGGGGATCCCCCACCATCTGACGTCCCTCACAGTTTCCTGTAGACGCATCCCAGGCTGCTAAGGAGCGGGCTCGCGCACGCATCCGGAAGGATTGTTTCTCGTCTTCCGACGCGTCCTTCCCCGCGCAAGGGTCGCATCTCGTCCGGATTCGCGACCTTTGAAAAGACTCTTCAAGATCTAGATGCTTCACGTCATGCTATGTCTGATTGGCATTCCTTCTCCGGAAAGCGTAGCCTTTCTGCCCCGAAGAAGTCTAGACGTCCATCTTGATGGATGACGCCTTTGAGCGCCCCAGTCGCTCTAGAGCCAAGGCTGTTTCCTTGGAGAAGGAAGAAGGCGTCCCCTTCGCACCCTCGCCGTCTCACAGGCACAGCTCGCCTCCTCGTAAGGAGACTTCTCAGACTGAGATAATCTTGCTATGCAACGCAATTATACCGCTTTACTTAAGCAGACGGTTCCCCTCGTCGCAAGAAAACGACAGACTTTGCCGATCAAGAGAACAAGACAGTCTTCCTCCGCCTGGCTCCTCTTTCGTCCCCGTCTCCTGTTCTTTCGCCCTCATACCTTCGTTCTTCTCTCCCCAGTGTTCGTTCTAGAGGTAGCGGTAAGAGCTACGTCATGAAAGAGAGTCCTCATCCACGCTCCCTCTCTTTCTCGGCGATAAGACGCTTGGCATTCCGACTTCGACGTTTCTGCTGGCGACAATGTTGTTCCTGTCGGACGAACTTCAGTACGTTCTGCTCCTCTTCGACATGCTCTTGTCACGCTCAACGGACCTCGTCAGGTTGCAGGCCCTGTTTTTTTCTTCGCGGACGTTCGTAAGGACTCTTCGCTGGACTTAGGAGAGAACGCTGGCTCCGCTCGACGCTTCTTTTGACCGCTTCGCTGGAACGCTCGGGTTGGGCGCGTGATTTTGGACGCTTCGTTTGGACGCATCGGAAGGACCCTAGGTTGGACGCTACTCCGCTGGACGCTAGTAAACATAGTCGTAAGATCACTTTGGACGCGAATGTGAAGTTCTCTATCACTCGAACCTCGTGTTTCCCGAGGCTTTTGGCTGACGCTTCACGTCTTCCTACATCTTCACGTTCTCCTAAGTTGTGATTTTTGACCCTGTGACTGTTAAGGATTCTGTTAAGGGTCCCTACCCTCTTCTTCTCGACTCGTTCTGACATGAGACGTGGAGCGAAAGGACTTTTGCCTCTTCTTCGGGGGTTTCACTCGGTACGGAAGAAAGGGAACTAAGCTGTTCTTCTGAGGATGTTGACGAAGAACAAGCCTTCTAGCGTTCGGCTTCTTCAGACTACCAAGTATTGGCCTCGGCTGCTTTGTATTCTTTTGGGGATACCTTTCCTTTCCGTCTGCTCCGCCTTTTCCTCCATTGCAGTTTTCCCGTCGTCGAAACAAGCAAGACCCAGGGTTTGTGAAAATAAGATGTCGTTGTCTACCTAGAGATCTTTCCGAAAGGGTTTAACACCTGGATGGAGTCTAGGAAAGCAGAGGGGAAAGGACCCCTTTCTCCTTTCCTGCCTCCGTCTAGACTTAGCGGTAGGCAGGGATGGGTATTGAAACCGGCGAAGATTAGGATTGAAGGTTCCGACTCAGCGCGCGGAATTTCGCCAGCCGTTGTGGATGGCCTCGAGGAGATCTCTTTAAGCCTCAGCTAAAGTGTCCCGTGGACGACTTCCGAACTTGACCATCTGTTGTAGGGACTTTTAAGGTCCTTGGAAGTCTTTAACTTCTAGACTGGTGTCTCGGAGTTTTTAGCAACCCGTCCTCCATAAGCCATATCGATCAGCTTGGGGGAGCTGTCTCAGTGTATTTGTCATGCATAACAGGGCCATCAAGGGAATGGCTCAGAGTAGTTAGCCTCTCATTTTTTCAGCAGCAGTGTTGAGAAAAGATCGCTCTATTTGCAACTTTGCGGATAAGTCTGTTCTCCTCACAGAGTACAGACTTTTGTATGGCCTTTTTTTCGAGTCATCTCTTCCCCCAGGCTTATGGGAAGGATCTGGCAGTAAGGTCTTCAGAAAAAGCCACTCAGACCTTTTGGCTCAGTCGTCGAGACGTCCTCGGGCCCTTCCACGTCTTCGGAGTCCAATCGAATAGAAAGCAGAAGCCCTTTCGTGGATGACTTCCGCTAGAGCGGCACCCAAAGAAAAGTCTTTCCTAGATGTAGAGCCCCGGCTAAGTCTAGGGGCAAGAAGTGAGGATCCGTCTTCATCACCGTAGGAAGCCAGGCCTGCAGTTGTTTTGGAGAGCCTGGACATGAAAGCAGAGGCGGACACCTGGTCTCTCAACGTCATTGAGAAGGGGTACAGATCCCTTTCGTTCGTAAAGCCCCCCCGCTGACTTCACATCCCAGGGACTTGTCCCCGTCGTATCCTCGAGAAAAGCGGAAGAACTCTTCGACCTGCTCCATCAAGATGCTCGAGAAGCAAAGCAGTGGAACAGGTCTTAGACCTGGCAACGCCAATTTTACCCCTATTGTTTTCTTGTACCGAACAATCGGAGGGTGGCGGCCGGTCTTGGACGTCAGTCGTCTAAACCTCTTTATAGAGAGCAGGTTCAAGATGAGAACCTCAGTCGTTTCTGGGGCCTTAAGACCTGGAGATTTGGATGGTGTCTCACTCGTACCTGCAGGACCCTACTTTCACGTCCCGATACAATCCCCAATCTATGAAGTACCTTCGGTTTTTTCGTCCTGACGTGAAGGTCTTTCAGTTCAGGGCTCTTTGTTTCGGACTGGGGGGGGGGGGGGGGGGGGTACGGCCCCATTTGTCCTTCACCATCTTAATGAAGACCTGGCGAGGTGGCTCCATCTTTCGACATCAGGATCCTCGCTTCTATCTGGACTACTGGCTCATACGAGCCCTCTTCGCAGACCCGTGCCTGAAGGACCTGGCAAACGACTCTGTCTTTTAGCCTGCGTCCTGGGACTTCTGGTGAACTTCGAAAAGTCACATCTGACCCCAACACAGTCCATCTGTATCTGGGGATTCAGATGGATTCAGTGGCTTTTTTCGGGCTTTTCCGTCCAGGAACGTCAGCACAAGGCATAAGAAAGTGTCGCCTTTCTAGGAAGGATTCATGCTCGGTGAGGGGAATGGATAGTCCTGCTGGGGACCAGATTTTCCTCGCTGGGAAGTTTTGTTTACTGGGGAGGCTACCCTCCGACCTCTTCAAGTTCTTCCTGCGGACAACTGGACAGACACGGAAAACTTCGACATTATGTTTTAACCGTCTCAGAAGAGGTAAAGAGCCATCTAGATGTGGCTCGATCCGTGAAGCTGTCAGAGGGCAGATCCCTCAAGCTTCGGAAACCCCGACCTAGTTGTTGTTTCTCCGCGCGTCATCCACGGGGTGGGGAGCACACTAGGGGGTAGGAAGTGTCAGCACCTGGAAGGGGAAAGGTAGCCTGGCATAATCAACTTCAAAGAGCTGGCAGGTGTTCGTTAGCGCCCCATTTCTTTCAGAACAAAGTCTCCCGTCGATTAGTCCAAGTCAACTCGGACAACACCACAGCCCTGGCATACTTGAAGAAACAAGGAGGAAACAACTCTCGCTCCCTGTTCCTCTAGAGCGAAAAGATATTCTGCTTTGGGCGAAGGCGAGAAGATCACGATCTTGACAAGGTTCATTGCCCGGAGTCGAGAACATCCGTGGCGATCGCCTCATCGACAAGGACCGTTGCTGCCGACAAAGTGGACCCTCAATCAGGACGTATGCCAAGGAGTCTGTGGGGGTCTTGGGGATGTCCCCTTTGGTGGACATTTTTGCAAGAACATCAGAACGGAAGACCTCCTCTTTACTGCTCCCCCGCGTTTCTCGAATCCGGGGGCATAGCATAGAACGCCCCTTTTTATGGTGGACGGTACCGCCTAGATCTCTCCGCTTCCCCCCTTCAAGATTCTGGGTTAAGTGATGAGAAAAGTTCGGGCAGCTTCAGGGGGAGGGGACGAGGTTGACGTTAATCGCCCCCTTTGGCCCGCAGCGAACTGGTTTCCAGAGGTTAATGTCCTCCTGGTGGGATTTTCTTTCCGAGATCTCTTCCGTTAAGGAGAGGATCTACTCACCCAGCCCCACTTCGAGATGTACCACAAAAACCTCTCCGCTCTGAGTCTGACTGCGTTCAGACCATCCGAAGTTGGGCCAGAGCGAGAGTTTTTCGCAACCTGTGGCTAAAGCTATCGCCACCCCGGCCGCGAGGAGAACATTCATCCAATCGCGGTGTTACCAATCGAAGTGGGCATATTTTAGAAGTCTGGTGTAGGAAGAAAGGAGTTTCCTCTACCACGACCTCTGTGAGCCAGGATCGACGACTTCGCTACTTTATCTTAAGACACAGAAGATCTGAAGCTTGCAGTGTCAACCATAAAGGCTACGAAGTGTCTTATCTGTATTTTTTCCGCCATAGAGGTCTTACCTCGCTAATAACATGATCTCCTTGATCTATTGAGATCTTTCGAGACCACCAAGGTCCGCTACCAAATTACCTTCTGGAACCTGGATGGGGTCCTCAAGTTTTTCTGTCAAGTCGCTTGAACTTCTTTATCTACATCTTTGCTTGCGAGATTTTGACGAAGACGCTCTTTCCTAACTGCTTCTGGGCGACGGCGAAGAAGTTATCGTAATACAGGCTATTAGTAAACAGTCGGGCTTCAAAGGGGCATAATGCGTCCTGCTTCTTTGGTATGGTCTGTTTCTGGCTAAGAACGAAAACCCTTCCAATCCTTGGCCTAAAACTTCGAGATCAAGGGTATGGTATTAGTCAAGAGCAGTAAAGATTCCTATGTCCTGTTTAGGGCTCTAGAGAATATCCTTCGTTATAGAACAAAGGATTGTAGAGGTTCTTCGAGAACTTATGGGTTTCGGTCAAGAGACCGAAATATGCCCATGTCAAAGAATGCACTGGCATTCTTTTTTTAAAGAAACACTCATAGGAGGCTCACTGCCTTCTTGCAAAGACAATGACTTTAGGCTGTTAAAAGTTACGCCACGAAGTAGGGCTATTTTGACCTCATAGCCCTTTCAGAAAAATTATGGCCCTTAAAGACATTTTTAAGTTAATTGCCACTTTTTGGAGGAGTACTCAGTGTTCGCCTCGCACTACCCTGCGGCTGTGAGAACGACATATGAAAACTGTTACTCTCTTGACCATATCGTCGCATGCAGAACTATTTTGGGGGCAGGAGTACACTCATCCTTTCCCATAGAAAAGGGTAGGTATTTTTATAATTGTAATTTTGTTTAGGTCGTCCGCCGAATGCGTAGTCCTTCTTTTTAGTCCTTTGGTATATGGGAGTATTTTTGTTAGGCTAACTTAAGTGGTGTTTGCCTCGTTGCCCTTCAGAAGTATGGGTCATGGTCCCTAGTCCACATTGTTGTCCCGTCCCCGTTGACAGATAATCTAGAGCGGCGACCAAATAAGACAGTCACCACCTTTGTTGGTAACTCCTAAGTAAAGCAGATGCAGGCTTGGGTGCAGTAATCACGAAGTCAGCCATGCTAACAGGTAAGGAAACCAAGATGTCAATCATCTCCATTTATATGTTTCCTAAAATTTCCTTTTCTTCTCTCCCACCACCCGGCCAAAGGTGGGATTCAGCTATATATATATATCTGACAGGTAAGTTTCATGAACAAAATCGATATGGTTACGATACAATAAATTTTGTTCATACTTACCTTGCAGATATATATATTTTAAGTACCCACGCCACCTCCCTCAAGGAGACAGTGGAGATAGAAATCTGATAGAAAATGGATGGTTCCTGATAACCCGCCGTCCCAGCGGCGGGAATGGGTAACTAACCACGCCTACTCCCACTACGTGTGTCCGTAAGTTTTTAGAATTCTGTCGGACTTCAAGAAATACAGCTATAATTATATCTGCCGGTAAGTAATGAACAAACTTTATTGTATCTTAACAATATCATTTTTGTATTTGACCTAAGGCACATTTTTCTATTCCAAACTCCATCCTGATGTCCCCAGATACAAATCCTTACGGTCTGGATTAGGGTATCTATTTCCTTGATGCTCTTCAAACAGCTTGATGTCGTCCATGAACATCAGATTGTGGTTGATTCTGTTGCCTCTTTTTCTTGATTGGTACCAGCTCATCTTCTGTATACTTTTGTCATGGGAATCATGGCTACTACGAAGTAGTGGGTACAGTGAGTCGCCCTGGAAGATCACCTCTTCTGATATTACACCTGTGCTAGTCTTATTCCAGAGCTTGTAGTATTTGGTATTTCCCAGTTGCACTTTGTATTTTTGAGGAAGCTATGGTGTTTTCCCCTCTGCCCCATATATTTCAGCATTTCTATTAGCCATGTGTGTTGGTATCATGTCGAAGGCTTTCTTATAGTCGATCCATGCCTTGCTTAGTTTTGGTTTTCCTTCTCCTACTGGTTCTTTCATACCATTTTTCTATCAGGGAGCTGGTCTTTTATGCCCCTACACTTCCTTCTGCAGCCTTCTGTTTGGTAGGGGGTGGTGGTTTGTCTCCTCTAGGTAATTGTATAGCCTTTCACTGATGATACCTGTTAGTACTTCACATTATTGGTAGGGCAGGTGATAGGCCTCTAGTTACTGGCTTATTTCCCTTCTCTTGTCCTTTTTGTACTAAGGATGTTCTTCCTGGTGGTCATCCATTGGGTGATGGTGATTTGAGATACAATGCTGGAGTTGTTTCTGCTATTCTTGGTGTAGGGCCTTGAAGTTTTTGAGGGCCGTATCCATGGACTTCATCGGGACCTGGGGCTTTCCAGTTTGGCATTTATCTTTAGTTAGTGTCTGACTTGTCTGTCCGTGATCTCTGTGAGGTCTTTGTTTATTCTCCCTGTTTCTTCTTCCTTGACTTCCTGGAGGCCTGTTGCATGTTTTGTTGTGTGATACTGGATTGCTCCATAGTGTTTTCCCAGAGTCTCTACTTGGTTTCGGCTTTCAGTAATTTCTATGGGTTGGTTGTCTTCCCCTCTTTAGTTTGGCTGTATAGTCTTTTTCCTGGTTAGTTCCGAATAGTTTGTTCTGTTGGTATCCCTTATTCCCTGTTCATGTACTGTTGGATCTTAAGTGCTTTGCCTTAGCCTCTGTTTGTTCATGACACCTTACCTGTCAGATATATCTTAGCTGTATTTTCTGAAGTCCCAGACAGAATTTCAAAAACCTCCGGCACACACAGTGGTCGGCCATGGGGTTATGTACACATTCCCCCGCTGGTCGCGGGTATCAGGAACCTTCCCATTTTCTACTTCAAAATTTTTCTGTCGCCGGTGCTGGAAACACCTGTTTTCAGTACCTCCGTCTTAGGATTGTGGAAACTTCTTGCAGCTAAATATCCTAATTCTTTTGAATTTTATTTAACTTGGATTTGGTGTGGCTAGAGCTATCTATCTAAATTGCTTTGAATTTTGATTCATTTTTGTATATCTGGAATCTAGTTAGGCGAGTTTCAGAGGGTGTTTGTCTGCTAAGATAGGGTGTGGCTAACCGAAAGCTTCGGTAGTTCCGCACTTTGGTAAATGCACGAGGGGTAATGGTCTTGCTTCTTTGTTGAATTTGTCCATGTAATGATTGTGGAGACTTATGTTTAAATTCGTAAGAAATACGTATATTCTTACGTACGCACTGAATCAGTAACCAAAAGGTCAGGTAGGCTAACCTACCTGTATACTTTATTTTGCCTAAACCCTGTAGTATGGCCCTAACGGGCTAAAATATGTTTCGAGAGTAATGACCCTTACCTTATAGATTCCTTCCGTGCACTTTTTATCATCGCGTCTTCACTGGTTTTCTAGATATTGCCCCAGTGCTCTGTTCTTGATGTTGACGCAGTCCTCCTATAACTTATTATCCTCTCCCTCCTTCCTTTCGTGTTATGTATAAGTCTGTCCGTGATTTGCTCTTGGTGTTAGTGTTTGTGTATTGTCATAATGTTTCCTGGTTTTCTGATCTTGCTGCGGAGTTCTGCCTTTGGTCCATTCCACATTCCTGCACTGTATCTGATTACTGGCCTGCCCAATGGTGTTTATGGCTTTTATCATATTTTTCCCGCCCCGGACGTTTGAGTTTTGAATTGAGTGTCCTTGAGTCTCTGCATATAGTCTTTCCTGATCTGTCCTTCATCTCTGGTGTTTTAATATCCCATCCTTGCCTTCCATTATTCCTAGGTATTTGTATCCTGTTCTCATCTATTTGTGTTGCTTCCCATCTGTAGCTTATCCCTTTCAGTTCCTCGTTACTTGCCTTTTTGTTCATGAAACTTACCTGTCAATATATATATACTGTATGCTGCTGAATGTCCGACAGAATTCTAAACACTTACGACACGTATTGGGAGTATGGTGGTTTAGTACCCATTCCCGCCGACGGGTAGGTGGGTATCAGGAACCATTCCCATTTTCTATCAGATTTCTTCTGTCGCCGGTTTGTAAACAACGTTACACACCTCCGCCTCCGATTTTGGAAAACATTTCATTGGCTTTGAGTATCCTTCTTGACTTTTTGTTTTTTGTTTTTGATCGATAGCTTGGCATACGTGACTTTTGGATTGTTTTGAATTTGCTTGGGTTTTTTCCTTAAATATTTCTGATCTAGTTCGTCTGCGCCAGGGTGTGTTTTGACAGATGAATGCAAGGGTGAGCCTACCGAAAAGCCTTGGTTGACTCCCTCACACATTGTGTACAGGGTTTAGGGGACAAGTTTGTAAGTATGATTTTTTGCTGTAATGAAGTGCGAAAGTTTGAGTGAATTGTACAATGGGAAGACCGTATGAATCCTAGTTAATAAGTTAGAGCCGTGACAGGATCGATGAGGTCTTCCTTCGGAGTAAATCGGGTAGCAAGACTAGGGTCTTAATGTAACTCCTTCTAACCCTCTTTAGATTTTGTGTCTCCAACCCAGTAGGTTGCCTTTCGGGCCCTTCAAGTGGTGTCCTGCGGAGGGTAATGCCCTTTCGCTTATTCTGGATTCATTGAAAAGCCTGAATACTAAAGTTCTTGCCCTTGAAAACTGGCAAACTAAGTGGGCAGTGATAGTGCCCCTAGTTATGGATGGGCCGTCAGATCGGCCCTAAGTGCTCTAGGCGGGACCTCTGCCGGACTCCCAGGACTTCGAGGGAGAGGGCATGCGAAGGCCGAAGGGGGTTCCGGGGATCCCCCACCAATCTGACGTCCCTTCCATTCCTGTAGACGCATCCCAGCTGCTAAGGAGCGTGCTGGCACAGCATCCTGAAAGATTGTTTCCTCGTCTTCCGACGCGTCCTCCCCCGCGCAAGGGGTGGGCATCTCGTCCGATTCGCGACCTTTGAGAGACTCTTCAAGATCTAGATGCTTCACGTCATGCTATTCTGATGGCATTTCTTCAGATTCCGGAAAGCGTAGCCTTTCTGCCCCAGAAGAAGTCTATGACTCATCTATATGACGCTTTGAGCGCCCCAGTCGCTCTAGAGCCAATGCTGTTCCTGGGAGAATGAAGAATGCGTCCCTTCCGCCCCTCGCCTTTCTCACAGGCACACTCGCCTCCTCGTAGGATACTCTCAGACTGGATCATCCGTGCTATGCAAACGGCAACTATCACGCTTACTAGCAGAAAAGACGTTTCCTCGTCGCAAGAAAGAACACAGAGACTTTCCGATCAAGAGAACAAGACAGTCCCCTTCTCGCCTGCTCCTCTTGTCGTCCCCGTTCTCCTATTCTTTCGCCCTATAGACTTCGTTCTTCTCCCCAAGTGTTCTGTCTAGAGGTGGCGGTAGAACTCATGGAAAGAGAGAGGTCTCATCAGCTCCCCTCTCTTCTCGAAGAGAAGACGCTTGTCATTCCGACTTCGACGTTTCTGATCTGCTGGCGACGAATGTTGTTCCTGTCGGAAGAACGAACTTCATACTTCTGCTCCCTCTTCGACATGCTCGTGGTCGACGCTCAACGGACGCTCGTCAGGTGGCAAGGCCCTGTTTTTTCTCTTCGCGGGACGTTCGTAGGGACCTGAGTCGCTGGACGTTAGGAGAGACGCTCCGCTGACGCTTCTTTTGACGCTTCGCTGGACCTGGTGGTCGCTGATTTGACGCTTCGTTGGACGCTCGGAAGGACCCTAGTTGACGATCCGATGGACCTAGTTAAACATGCCGTAAGATCACTTTGGACGCGAATGTGGAAGTTCGCTATATCACTCGGGCTGCTGTTCTCCGAGGCTTTGCTGACGCTTCACGTCTTCCTACACTTCACGTTCTCCTCAAGTTGTGATTTTTGACCCTGTGACTGTTAAGGATTCTGTTTAGGGTCCGCTACCTCTTCTTTCTTGACATCGTTCTGACTGAGACTTGAGCGAAAGGACTTTTGCCTCTTCCTTCGGTTTTCAACTCGGGTAAGTAAGTAAGGGGAACTAGCGGTTCTTCTGAGGATGTTGACGAAGAACAACCTTCGACGTCGGCGTTCTTCAACTCCCGTATTGGCTCGGCTGCTTTGTGATTCGTTTGGGAT
>NC_087208.1:76509707-76525302 GCF_015104395.2 Macrobrachium nipponense | reverse complement strand
ATCCTTTTTTTCTCAGAGATCTGATCGTTAAAACTGGTGGTTCGGCTGCTGGGGAAGACCAGACGCCGAGAGCACACAGTATTAGAGCAGTTGCTACATCAGTAGCTTTTATGAAGAACGTCTCAGTCGCCAAGGTGCTTGAGGCGGCGACTTGGCGTTCTAATTCTGTTTTTGCCTCTTTTTTTTTACTTGAGGGATATTTCTCTAGTTCTAGGCGACCTACGTTCTTTGGGCCCGTTGGTGATGGCAGGACAGGTCGTCAGACAGGAGAATTAGGTAGTCTTCCTGTTTTACGTTTGGTGCTACCTGTATATTATTCATAAGTTTTTGTTTTGTTGTATATATTTTTTGTTTTTGTATTATAACCCATGGCAGTTTTGACGTAGTTATAATGGGAATTAGGCAGTTTGGTATTTAGGTGTTTTGATGACAAGGACTGACTGCCTTGGCAACTCATGCTGCTTCCATTTTCAGTGTGAAATGGTTCCAGCCACTGGGTTGTCGGCACTGGCGACTACGCTTCTCCCAGAGTCGATGCTGACCTAGGACTAGCACTGGTTCGCTTGTCCTGACGACTCCTGCTTCTTCCACTGTCCTGGACAGGGAATTAGTCGATGGATCGTCTGCTGTCATCTGGTGACCTCGCTCACCATCTACTTTTGTCTCACCTGTCTTCTCAGAGTCAGACACTCGTGGAGATCAGGCGACATTTAGTAGCCTGAGTTTCTTGTTGACCGAAGTCGGTTGCGTTGATACACCCCCGATGATCGTGTAACATGAGACCAGGTTGACTGTCAGGCATTCGTCCTTCGGGACTGAATCGCCTTTTTTGCTCCGCGCTCCTTTCCTCTGGCACCAGAAAGCTCGAGTTAGGAGTTGCTCATGAGCCGATTCGTTTGCTGGCGACTTCGGGTTGCGTTGATACACCCCCAAGGTTTGCTTAGCTTTGAATCGCCCAGACAGTCCAGACACTCATCCTTTAGGGAAAGAAGAATAGTGCTTGATAGTCTTCAGGGTGCAGCCTTGCTGTCCGCAATTCGTCTGACTGGTCACCTGGTCGGTCACCTGACTTTAGTACAGACGGACTGACTATGCACTTACTCCTTGTCCTGTGCTACCGCAGTTGGTGGCATTATGGTAGGAGACTTTGAGTTGTTAGTATCTTTGACCTTGGGTTGAGTTTTGACTGCCTATGATATATATTTCTTTGTTTGTTTTCTCCTATTCTGTCCGAAGGGGAAATTGTATTCAGATTCCCTCCTCCTTTTCATGTGGTTAATTGGGCTAGGTAAATTATATAAGGTAATGTTTATTAATATGGAATTTTATTCTAAAATTAATATTAATATACTTACCTGTATAATTTATCTAGTCCCACCCATCCTACCCCACGATCTGCCTATCACAACTGATTTGAGGGAACGGTTTTCGTATCTGTCAACGACAGTGTTGCCAACTGGCGGACAGAATAGGAGGTACAGGGTTGCCAATGTGGTAAATTTTGGTGCGGTTTTTGGGGATTTAGGGCTAGATAAATTATACAGGTAAGAATTATTAATATTAATTTTAGAATAAAAATTCCATACTCCTTTGGTCCTCCTGAGAGGTTTCGACCTCGACGAGGACTGGAATGAGTCGGAGGACGGTATCGGCTCTCTCCTGTCAGGTTTCGATCAGCCCCACCCAGACGACGTTCACAGTGGCGGCAGACCCTTACCTACAGTGAGAGTTCGTAACCCTCCTCGGGAAAACGTTTTCTCCTGACGATACGTTTTCCCAGACTGAGAGGCCATCGCCGCAAGGCGATGGCTGCTCCTACTCTTCTCCAACTGCTAGTTCCACTGGAAGGCGAGCGAGTATCCAATTCCTCCCCATTCCCTCTCTCCTTACGGCTACGAGGGAAAGGGGAGGGATCCTACAGAGATTTCTCTGTAGGATCCCACGTTGGGGACTGCACTACCGGGGGGACCTTCGGGTCCTACCTGACGTAAGTCCCGGTCGTTGAGAGGGATCCTGCCCCATTCTCGATTTCTACGGGAAATCGAGAGGACCACCAGCCGATGTCGTTTGACGAATTCGGTGGGGGTTTCGCAGACTGCTTAGAATTCTACGGAATTTCTAGCGCATTCAGAGTGTTCGAGTTTTTTACGATCTCCAAACACTTAGGCGAGACCACGGTCCAAAGTGAGCGAGACGAGAATCCCCGATATGTTACCGCGATAATCGGGAACCTCGCCTATGCTCGAATTCCTGGAATTTCTAGCATTAGGAAGAAGACTGCTGCTGAAAGAAGACTATCTCACAGTAGGCGACCAACCTGGAATAGAGAAGAACGGACGGGAATATCCAGTTTGGCTTGAACTATCGTCTTAGTATTCTGTTCACCATTGAAGCTTTCCTTCGAGGAAGACCTCTTCACTCTCTTTGATAGAGATCGAAGGTGGTCGATCTCCAATCCTCATTTTGTTTTCTTGAAGGAAAGAATTTAGGATGGAGATCGTTGTTCAGAATCCTACAAATATACTACGTATATTAACCTCGCGACATGATTCTGCTAAGCAGTTGAATTGTCCGAGGGGTAGGCGCATATCCTAGTTAATCTACGGATTGCGACTTAGACGAGAAGTATTCTAATTGAACTGCAACTCGGGTTGCCTGCAACCTCCCAGGAGTTTCCAGTTTCAATTTTATATACTTATGGTGTGCACTAGCAACACCATTAAGCTTTTATATTTACCGAAATTCGTTTCGCATAAATATAATTGCCTCGAGCATATCTTTTTATGCTCGGTGGTTCTAGCCGAACGCATTCCTTCGTGGAAAGGATTACTTGGCAACTCCGGATGACGAGTCAGCGACAGCTACTGCGTATCGAATTGCCCGAGGCATTTCAGTACCAGCTGCCGCTTCGAGATGCACGGTTGACTATGTCTTTCTCACCTGCTTGATTGAATACCAACCGTATCTTCTGCCCAACAATCACGGACTTAAGTCTCTGATTAACGGGGATTCTCGCATACATGAATGACCATCTACTGCTGTGAAGCTAGTATTCATCGTCTGCGGTATTGCGAGAATTTTAAACAGATATCTATTCGACTCTCATCTTTCTGTTTACCGCACGGTAACAGAATTCTGTAATAGTCTCTTGCTGCATCGTATCTCGATAATGCGAATGATTTTTGCGGAATCTGAGTTTGTCCTCAAAATATCTTGTATTCGGAGGTGTGCAATTGTTCATTGTTCACCCCGGGATTAGCCAGATGTATTGAAAGACATCGCCTACTCCCACACCTGCCAGCTCTACTTCCAAACGTTCAGCCCATGAGAAGCAGTTCTTCAGGTGGCTCTCCCTTGTGTTTCATTACTGAAGAACGCCCCGCTTTCATTGCACACCGGACAGCAATGAAATGGCGGTTAGCGTTTTCAGTCATTTGTAAGCACAGGTTTAGAATCTTGAGATTCCTTCTCTCGATTCAGCTGGAAGACGTAGGTTGCATTCATTGCCTACCTTCGTCTTCAACGTCACATAGTGTTTGTCTCCTAAGCTGAGATTCAACGTCTATGAGATTTCTTGCCATCAGGGACCTCGGTCTTTTGAAGGCAATTGACTTTCGCCTTTTGAGCTTATGCATTAAGAGAATCATCACCGCGCCGTCGGCATCGGTGACTAACAAATATATTATTTGTTTGGTCTCTTCAGCATAACTCTTTAAAGGGCGAAGGTCACGTGACTTACCTGGTTGCTTGGACAACTTGCCTCTACCGATTCCGAACAGTCAGTCGGCAGCTGTCAGAGCGGCCTGGTCAGTTACGAACTATGCTGTGGACTTAGTTCGGTTGTTCCAGAGCAATCATTACTTCGTCTTAATAGCTTGTCAGTATGAGTACTGTACATAACCAAAGTCGAGAAGAGGGATAGGTCATACGACTATTCCCTTCTTTTCGTCTTAGGTAACTGCATGACTTCTCTTGAGAAGTCAAGCACAAGGGATGGGGATTTGTGACGCTCGATTCGTACCGATCTTCGTAGCGAAGACTCAGAACCCTTCGGTAACTGACGATTGGTTCGAGTCCTTCACAATACCCTCCCTAATGGACTTCACCGCCTCCGATACGAAGGCAATGCTGCTTTGTCCTGTGAAGGCGCGACGGAGCTGTCTGAAGAAACTCGACACCCAGGATGAGTGTGGACGCCTCTTCATCATTCTCTCGCGTTCCGCAAGAACTTCTCCGTGGCGCAGGTAGTGAAGGCAGGGGCCTGGTCCAACCGGACCGCATGCACCTCCTTCTACCTTCAGGTAAGAAAGCTGGTCGTCAGGACGCTTTCATTCCCTCTCGACGTCATGGGCAGGCTGCTCGCCGAGACGCTCGAGAGGACGCTCAGCAGGACGCTCAGCAGGATGCTCAGCAGGACGCTCAGCAGGACGCTTTCCAGGACGCTTCGGAGGACGCCGAGCAGGAAGAGGACGTGCAGCAGGACGCTCGTATGGACGCTCATAGTGACGTGTCTCCTTATAAGGAGCTCGTTAACGTTAGGAAAGACACGTTATCTTTGAATTCTGCTCGCTCTTGTAAGAAACGTAAGGACGCTTCTGTTGGAAGTAAGGCAGTCTCGGTCGTCGCTAAGGACGCTCATCGCCGTCAAGACGCTCTGCCTCCTTCGAGCAGTAAGGATCGTCGTAAGGATGGTATCCTAGATGAGGCTTCTGCTTCTAAGCAGCGGGGGTCTTTGATCAAGGCCAGACCCGCTGGACGTTCGCCCTCTCCGGAGGGGTGGTCTCCTATTCCTATTAGGGAAGAAGGAGAGTTGAGTAGTCCGGCGGACTCGGTTGAAGAGGAACCTTCTTCTGTGTCGTCCGTCTCGGACTACAAGGTACTTGTGCGGCTGTTGCGCTCGTCCTTCGGGGACAAGTTTCAGCCTGCAGCTCCCAAGTCTCCTCCCTCGCAGTTTTCGTCCTCCAAGTCGTGTAAGACCCCGGAGTTCGTGGAGATGAAGACTTCGCTCTCCACCAAGAGGGCCTTCAAGAAACTCCAGGACTGGATGGATCGAAGGAAGGATGAGGGCAAGTCAACTTTTGCCCTTCCTCCCTCTAGACTCAGTGGAAAAGGGGGCGTTTGGTACGAGACCAAGGGAGACGTGGGTGTGAAGATCCCTTCGTCAGCTCAAGGGGACTTCTCTAGTTTAGTAGATTCCCAGAGGAGGTCCCTTTTATCCACAGCCAAGGTGTCTTGGACTCCTACGGAGACCGATCATCATTTAAAAGGACTGCTACGGACTCTCGAAGTCTTCAACTTTTTGGACTGGTGCTTGGGAGTTCTAGATCTGCAATCTAGAAGCCCGGACTCTCTCAGTTTGGGGGAGCTGTCCAGCGTGCTATCGTGCATGGACAAGGCCGTCAGGGATGGTTCGGAAGAGCTTGTTTCTCACTTTGGAACTGCATTCCTTAAGAAGAGAGCTTTGCTGTGTAACTTCACAGCTAGATCAGTTACACCCACTCAGAAAGCGGAACTGCTCTTTTCTCCTCTTACGAACCATCTCTTCCCCCAGACTTTGGTCAAGGACCTGGCAAGTAGCTTGCAGGAAAAAGCTACGCAGGACCTCTTAGCCTAAGTCCTCGAGACGTCCAGCAGTTCCTTCCACGTCATCATTGTCGACTCCTAAGAAGGTTAAACCCTTTCGTGGGGCTCCTCCCTCGAGAGCAGCTCCTCGAGGGAGAGGGCTTGCAAGAGGAAGACTTTCCTTCAAGCCCAAGCCATCAAAATGAAGATTATGTCCTTCAGACACCAGTCGGAGCCAGACTGAAGTTTTTTGCGGGAGCATGGAGAGAGAGAGATACACGGACCCTTGGTCCCTCAAGATCGTGGAGCAGGGGTACAAGATCCCCTTTTTGGATCCTCCTCCTCTTTCCACGACTCCCAGAGACCTTTCTCCGTCATATCAGGGAGAGAAGAAACGGATTTTGTTCGATCTATTAGATCAAATGATCGAAAAAAGAGCGGTGGAGCAGGTTGTGGACCTGGGGTCTCCAGGATTTTACAACAGGATTTTGCTGGTACTGAAGCAGTCGTCGGGCGTTGGCGCGTCCAGTCCTAGACGTAAGCAGGCTCAATCTTTTGTAGAAAAGATCAAATTCAAGATGGAGACGCCTCAGTCTGTTCTGGGAGCCTTGAGACCGGGCGACTGGATGGTGTCCTTAGACCTGCAGGACGCGTACTTTCACGTTCCAATCCACCCTCTTTCAAGAAAATACCTAAGATTCGTTTTAGGCAACAAAGTATGGCAGTTCAAAGCCCTTTGTTTCGGCTTGAGCACGGCTCCGATGGTTTTTACCGTCATCACGAAGAGTGTGGCGAGGTGGCTACACTCTTCAGGGATAAGAGTTTCCCTATACCTCGACGATTGGCTTGTCAGAGCGTCGTCGAAGGAGAAATGTCTGAAGGACCTTCAGTTAACATTGGCCTTAGCGAAGTCCCTGGTACTTCTTGTCAACCTCGAAAAGTCACAATCTGACCCCGACACAGTCCATCGTGTATCTGGGGATTCAGATGGATTCAGTGGCTTTTCGAGCGTTTCCGTCCCAGGAACGTCAGCAGCTAGGCTTAGAGAAAATCTCAGCCTTCTTGGGGAAAGAGACTTGCTCGGCGAGGGAATGGATGAGTCTGCTGGGCACCATTTCCTCGCTGGAAAGGTTTGTTTCCTTGGGAAGACTGCACCTCAGCCTCTCAGTTTTTCCTTGTGGACGAATGGAAGGCCAAGGACGATCTCAATGCGATCTTGAAGATCTCAGAGTCGGTGAAGAGCCATCTAAGATGGTGGCTCAATCCTCAGAAGCTACAGGAGGGCTTATCCCTAAATCTTCTGAGCCCCGACCTAGTGTTGTTTTCAGACGCTTCCATTTCGGGCTGGGGAGCAACACTAGGAGGGGAAGAAGTGTCAGGCTCCTGGAGAGGGGAACAGGCAGTCTGGCACATCAATGTCAAAGAACTGGCAGCGATCTTCTGTCGCTGCAGTTCTTCGAAGAGAGATTGACAAACAAAAATTATACAAGTCAATTCGGACACACCACAGCCCTCGCGTATTTGAAGAATCAGGGAGGAACACGCTCCCGGACTCTGTTTCACCGGGCAAAGGCAGGAGATTCTGCTGTGGGCAAAGGTGAGAAAGATCACGATCCTGACGAGATTCATCGCAGGAGTGCAGAACGTCAGGGCGGACCTTCTCAGTCGACAGGACCAAATCCTGCCGACAGAATGGATCTTGCACAAAGACGTGTGCAAGAACTTTGGAAGTTGTGGGGACGTCCTCTGGGTCGACCTATTCGCGACGTCGAGGACGAAGAGGCTTCCTCTGTATTGCTCCCCGGTCCTAGATCCAGGAGCAATCGCTGTGGACGCATTGCTCTGGAGTTGGACGGGCCTAGACCTGTATGCCTTCCCACCATTCAAGATCATGGGGGAAGTCATGAGGAAGTTTGCGGCTCAGAAGGGACAAGGTTGACCCTGATCGCCCCGATGTGGCCGGCGAGAGAAATGGTTCACAGAGGTTCATGTCTTTCCTTTGTACGACTTCCCAAGGACAGTTGCCCTGGTAGGAAAGATGTACTCAAAAAACAGGCCTCACTTCGGAAATGGTATCACCTAAAACCTCTCCGCTCTGGGTTCTGACTGCGTTCAGGACTATCGAAAAGTTTTTTTTTTAGACCAAGAGCGAGAGGTTTTTCGAAGGACAAGCTGCAAAAGCAACTCGCAAATGCAAGAAAGAGCCTCTACAAGAGCTGTCTACCAATCGAAGTCGGGGCTTCCTTCAGGGACATGGTGTCGAAAGGAGGGAGCTTTCCATCTTCCACGACCATCTGTGAAGCCAGATAGCCGGAATTTTTCTGCTTTTTCCTTAGAAACGTGCAGAAATTGGGCAGCAGTCCGACCATCAAGGGATACAAGAAACATGTTTGTCAGCAGTTTTTTAGGCACAGAGGACCTGGACCCTTTGTGGGACAACAGGGATCTTCACGACCTCTTGTAAATCATTCGAGACCACGAAGATTCCTCAGGCAGAGGCCGCCATTCATGGAAACCGTTGACGTGGTTCTTAGACTTTTGATGTCAAAGTCCGTTGAACCTCTTCACTCAGCGTCTCTTCGGAAACTTGACAAAGAAGGCTCTTTTCCTAACTTCTCTGGCGACGGCGAAAGAGAGTTAGCGAAAGCCAAGCTTTTAGTAGCCAAGTGGGCTTCAAAGGAGACAACGCTGTTCTGTTTCTTGAGGTCCAACTTTGTCTGGCTAAAACGAGAAAACCCGTTCTAACCCTTGGCCAAAGAGCTTCGAGATTAAGGGTTATGTTCGAGTCTAGTGGGCCAAGAAACCAGAGAGAGTCCTCCTGTGCCCTGTCAGGGCTCTCAAGTTCTATGTTCAATAGAACAAAAAAAAAAGGAGGTACGAGGGTCCCTCAGGTAATCTTCTGGTGCTCTGATGAAGAGACCGGAACATTACCTTTGTCAAAGAATGGCTGTGGCTTTGTTCTTTTTTTTTTTGAGGGGACGTCATTTAAAAGAGGCTGTTTCATTCCATCTTGCCAGAAGACTTGATTTGAGCCCTCTTCGCGAGCGGCAAAGCTCACGAGGTCAGAGCTGTTCGCTACCTTCTTCTGCCATTCCAAAAAGAATAGTGGTCAATCAAGGACATTCTTGATCGGCACCCTTTTGGAGGAACAAGCAAGTTCTGTATTCGCCCTCACATTACTTCAAGAGGAATGGTGAGGAACGACTTTACTGAGGACTGGCAGTTCTCTTTCCCTATCCCTAAGTTAGGAGTTAGGTTAGTTTTTTAATATGATGTGATTTTTCTGGGTTATTCGTTGGTGAGTTCTTGTGGGTGAAGATCTTCCACATCCCATTAGGTTAAACTTTTCAGGGAGTCTTTGTCTAGTTGGTTCAGGTGGTGCGTCAGTTGCTTCATAGCCCTCATATGTATGGTTCGATGGTCTTGTCACGGTCGTTGGTCCACGTCCCACGTTGACAGAGCATCCAGCGGCCGCAACAGCACTAACAGGTCTCCACCTGGCTTGGCAATCTGATTGTTTTTTAAGCATAAGCAGGCTTAAGCTGACAGTAATCATCCCAGAGTCTACTTTCGCTAACAGGTGGGAAGGAACCAAGATGTTATATCAATCTACTTGATTTAGTTTCCTAAAAAAATCCTATTCTTGTCCTTCCCACCATCCGAAGGTGGGATTCAGCTATCTATATATCTGTCAGGTAAGTTTCATGAACAAAAATGTTTATTGTTAAATAAACAAAATAAGTTGTGTTTCATACTTACCTGGCAGTATATGATAATTAAAAGTGCCCACCCTTATCCCCGCTCAGGAGACAGTGGCATTAACTGATAAAATATGAATAGAAAAGGGAATGGTTCCTGGGGAATCCGGCCTTCCCGCGGCGAGGAATGGGTACTACCAGTCCAAAGCCTCCCAGTAATGGTCGGCTGGGGCGCCCAGAGATAGCCTCTGTCTGAGCCTAGGCCTCCCGCCCGACCTAGGAGTATAGAATGACCAGGGAACACACAAACGACAGTTTTGCCCCCTTGAAAAAGCGAAGCACACAACACGCACTTCTTGTCGGGACTGTCAGAAAGAAACTACAGCTTAATATATATACTGCCAGGTAAGTATGAAACAAACTTGCAATTGTATCTATAACAATCAATAACATTTTTAAATGAATTGTACAACCCTACACATTTTTGTTTCGTTGCATATTGCTGGTACCTTCCCACCTGAGCCAGCATGGAGGCACGATAATAGTTTGAAAATCCAATCTCATTACTAGTTTTAGTTTGGTGTAAAAATAATAAGAATAGGATTGTTTAGTTTGAACCCAACATATTGGACTCATACCCATTTTGGGGTGGATTTTAAATATCTATTATTGACAATTCAGGTTTTTTGCTCTGACATTGACCATGAAGATTTGTAAAAGTAGTTGTTCAATTTTTGTTGCTTACTTTTTACATCATTGTGCCATGGATTTTGAGTTTGGCTTTTCATGGTTTTTGTCATTAATATTTAGGATGTCCTCCAAAGAGGATAAAGATAAACTATATCAAGTCTATAAAGTAAGAGCGTGTGTTACCTGGCTTTACTGGTCAGTTTAATATCTCATGACTCCTAGGTGTCGGGTTCCAGGATCTGAACACCAAGTTACACCTGGGCACCCATATCCTTTGGTTAGCCAATTGTATAACTCAGAGTGTCCACCAGCTCCCAAGTCCCTAAACTTGCTCGGCAACTCAGCTCCTCAGGTGCTAGCTCATGCGTTCGAGTATCTACCAAACTCATGAACATGCCCTAGCTTACTGGGCCGGCCAGCTCCCAACTCATACTCTGAATTTACCATCAGCTCCCGAGTTCCTAGCTTGCCATGGGCAACCTAGCTCATTCTGGCGCCCGAGTACAGTCTAGCTCTACGTAGCTCTTGCTATAAATGCCCAGTAGTGCTCCCCAGCTTGGAAGTAGTATAGAGATCTCTGTTGTGTTGGATTCTTTCCTTTTCAGTAATTCCATGAGCTGGACAGGAATCAGATGAACCATCCAAATAAACATTGCGGAAGGAAGCACAGGCTGTTCTATTGCCTATATCACCTTTTCAGTAAGGCTGCTGAGTTGGGAAGAGCCAGGGGGTACAATGGTACCTGGTAGAGCCCACCCACTACTTCTCAGTGGATGGGTCATGAATGTTTAATACCCATTTAAACGAATAAATTATTTGAAAACTAGTACTGTATATTAGTTATTTTACCATAAAAATTTGTTAGTAATGTCCTTAAAAGATAATACTTATACATACACTTCCAGCCCAAACAGAGGGGCTAGAGGGTACCACTAGATATAAGTATATCTCGTGTCGGGCAAAAGAAGAAGAAAAAGAATAAAAGAGAGAGAGAGAGAGAGAGAGAGAAGATGGAGAGGGAGAGAGAGAGAGAGGACCGAAGAGGGATGAGAGAAGAGAGAGAGACGAGGAAAGGGGAGGAAAGGGTATCCTTAAATTTAAAAGAGTGAAATGGATAGGATTATTGTATCTCTTTAAAATACTAAATCACATATGAAATTTTGAAATTAGTTATATTCTTATTTTATTATTAATGTGAAAATATAATAAAACATAAACATGTACCATAGAAATTTCTCTCTTCTCAGTGAGAGAGAGGAGAGAGAGGATGAGAGAGCGTTCTTAGGAGAGAGAAGACGGGTAGGAGAGAGAGAGAGTTCGAGAGAGAGAGAGGAGAAATTGTATGATCTGGGTGAGGGTAACACACTCCGCCCTCCTGATCACATGACTTGACTTATACTTGAACAGCTGTTGGAACCCCAACCAGCTCCAGCCCATGGGACTAACTGGAGTTCAAAGACAAGATGCGGGGTAGAAAGATTTTCTTTCATTCTTAACATTAATTTTTTAATTTATAAACTAAAATTTCTGACTAATTCACTTTGGTGAGTATTTCTGTAAAAATACTTTCATATTTGATTTTAGTAATTAGAGTTTTTATTATTATTATTATTATTATTTTTTTTTTTTTTTTTTTTTTTTTTTTTGTTATTTTTTTTTTTTTTTTTTTTTTTTTTGCCTATCACAGTCCTCCAATTTGACTGAGTGGTAATTTTATCGGTGTGGGGTTCTGGGTTGCATCCTGCGCCTTTGGAGTTCCATCACTCGTTCTTACTATGTGCCCACTGTTTAAGGATCAATCACACTTCTGGCATGAGGTCCTGGAGCTTTACTCAGCGTCTAGTTTTTCTAGCTTGCCTTTTCTGTCAGGGATCTTGGGATCGTTTGCCTAGTGCTCCTATGAGTTATGGGTATGATTTCCACTGGCATATCCCATTTCCTTCTTATTTCTATTTTCAGAACTTCTTGTTAGCTTAAACAATTTTTTTGTGTCCGTCCTTTCTCTTCAACTCTGGTTGTCCCATGGTATTGCGACATCAATGAGTTGATACTTTTCTTCTTTGACTTTTGTCAATCAACGTTCAACGTGAGGTCTATTTGCACGTATCACCCTATCCGTTTCTGATTACCTCCCATAGTCCAGAGGGATCTTTGCCTGATCGTTTTCTATCACTCCTTCAGGTTGGGTGCTCGTACCAACTTATACTGCAAGGTAAGCTGATGGTTCTTGACAACAGGCTCCAGTGGAGGGCTTTTGCCAACTGGAATCATGTTTTTCTTTTTGTTACTGGTTTCTGTTGCAAGTGTTGGGCATTTGCGTTGCTATTGGTTTGGTTCTTGGTTTCATTTTTTCGTAGTTGCACTTACCATACATATGGGAAGAGATGTTATTCCCGTCTAAGAGTCGGTCTTTTGAACATTATGGTTCTTAGGGCCTGATCTTGTTGCCGCTGTTAATCATTCCTTCAGTTTAATTTCCTTTCTTTAGCTCTCCCCTCTGTAGCCCATTGCCATGTGCCATCGCTGGCTAGTAAGTTCTTTAGTCTTGGTCTCATGTATTGTCCGTGCATTGGTTTGTTGTGCCAGTCCTCCTGTTCTGTCTGTCATTCTCCTGTCTCTGTATATTCTGGGTGTCTTCGTTCTTACTTTACTTAGTCCTTCCCAACGTGCACTTTTTAGCCACTCGTCTTCACTGGTTTTCAGATATTGCCCCCCAGTTGCTTCTGGTTTTGATGTTGGACGACAGTCCTCCTTATACTTAGTAGGTCCTTCCTCCCTTCCTTTTCCTTCTTGATTATGGTATAGTCTGTCCGTTATTTGCTCTTGGGGTGTAAGGGTGCTTTGTGTTATTGTCATATTGTTTCCATGGTTTTCTGAATCTATTGCTGCGGAGGTTCTCGCCTTTGTCCATTTCCACGTATTACCTGCACTGTCCTATCTGATTACTGCACTGACCCATGTGTTTTATGGCTTTTATCATATTTCCGGCGTTGAGTTTTTGACTGAGTGTCGCCTTGAGGTCTCTGGCATATATTCTTTTCCTGATCGGTGTATCCTTCATCTTATTGGTTGTTTTCTATTCCCCTCCTTCCATTATTCCTAGGTTATTTGTATCCTGGTCTCATCTATTTGAGTTTGCTTCCCATCTGGTAGCTTTATCCCTTCAGTTTTCTCGAGTTACTTTTGCCTTTTGTTCATGAAACTTAACCTGTCAGATATATTATATAGCTGTATTCTCTGAAGTTCCGACAGGAATTTCTAAAAACACTTACGAATACGCTATAGTTTGGAGTAGGGTTGGTTAGTACCCATTTCCCGCCGCCGGGCGGAGGGGGGTAGGGTATCAGGAAAACCATCCCAATTTTGTTCTATCAGATTTCTTCCTGTCGCCGGTGTTGTAAACAACTGTTTTACACACCTCCGCCTCAGGGAATTTGGGAAAACCTTTTCATTGGCTTGAGTATCCTCGTTGACTTTTTGGTTTTTTTTTGTTTTTGGATCGATAGCGTTGGAATACGTGATCTTTGGGATTGTTTTGAATTTGGGCTTGGGTTTTTTCCTTAAAATATGTTCTGGATCTAGTTCGGCGTGGGGGGGTGTGGGTTAGCGCCAGGGGTGTGTTTGAAAGATGAATGCAAGGTTGAGGCTACCAAAAGCCTTGGTTGATCCTCACACATTGTGTAAAGGTTGTAGGGGACAAGTTTGTAAGTTATGATTTTTGCTGTAATGAGTGCGAAAGTTTGAGTGATGTACAACTGGAAGACGTAGGAATCTACGTTAATAAGTTCTAGCGGTGACAGGATCAGGAGGTCTTCCTCCAGGAGAAATCGGGGTAGCAGACAGGGTCTTAACTGTAACTCCTTCTAACCCTCCTTTAGATTTTATTTTGTGTGCCTCCCTAACCCCGTAGTGTTGCCTTACGGGCCCTCAAGTGGTGTCTGCGGGGGAGGGTTAATGCCCTTTCGCTTATTTATGGATTCATGAAAACGCTTGAATTCTTAAAGTTCTTCGCCCTTGAAAACTGGCAAAACTAAGTGCAGGTGATGAGTGTCCCCTAGTGAAAGTGGAATGGGGGCCGTCAGATCGGCCCTATAGTGCCTCTAGGCTGGGAACCTCTGACCGGACTCCACAGGACACTCAGGGATGTGAGGGCCATGTCGAAGGCCGAAGGGAGGGTTACGGGGATCCCCCCCACGACTCTGACGATCCCTTCAGCAGTTCCCTGTTAGACGCATACCCAGGCTGCTAAGGAGCGTGCTCGCAGCACGCATCCTGAAAGATTGTTTCTCGGTTTCCTTCCGACGCGTCCTCCCCGCGCCAAAAATCAGGGGGTGGGCATCCTCGTCCAGGATTCGGCGACCTTTGAAGAGGAACCTCTTCAAGATCTAGAGCTTCACGTCATGCTTATGTCTGATTGGCATTCTTCTCCGGAAAAAGCGTAGCCTTTGCTGCCCCAGAAGGAACGTCTCGGACGTTCATTCTGATGATGACGCCTTTGAGGCCCAGCGCCCCAGTCGCTCAGAGCCAAAGGCTGTTCCTGGGAGAAGGAAGAAAGGCGTCCCTTTCGCCCCATCGCCTTCTCACAGGCCACAGCTCGCCTACCCCTCCGGAAGGAGACTTCTCCAGGACTGAGATAATCCTTGCTATTGCAACGGCAACTAGACGCACTTTCTACTTTAAGCAGACGGGTTCCACTCGTCGCAAGAAAAGACGAACCAGACGTTCCGATCAAGAGAACAAGACAGTCTTCTCCGCCTTTGGCAATCCTCTTTCGTCCCCGTCCCCGTCTCCTGTTCTTTCGCCCTCTAGACTTCGTTCTTCTCCCCCGTGGTTCGTCTAGAGGTGGCGGGTAGACGTCATGAAAGAGAGAGGTCTCATCACGCTCCCCCTTCTCTTCTCGACGAGAAGACGCTTGGCATTCCGACTTCGGACGTTTTCTGCTGGCGGGACAATGTTGGTTCCTGTCGGACGAACTTCAGTACGTTCTGCTCCTCTTCGACATGCTCGTTGTCGATGCCTCAACGGGACGGCTCGTTCAGGTGGCGCCGGCCCTGGTTTCTTCGCGGGGACGTTCGTAGGACGCTTCGCTGGACGTTAGCGGAGGACGCTCCGCTAGACGCTTCTTTTGTTGGACGCTTCGCTGGGACGCTCTGGGTTGGGCGCTGATTTGGACGCTTGCGTGGGACGCTCGGAAGGAACCTAGGTTGGACGCTCCTATCGGACCGCTAGAAATAAAACATAGTCGTAAGAGCACTTTAGGGACGCGAAGGTGGGAAGTTTCGCTATCACTCGGACGCTGTTTCCCAGAGGCTTTTGCTGACGCTTCCACGTTTCCTTACCAAATCTTCCTAGCGTTCTCCTCAAGTTGGTGATTTTTGACCCTGTGACTGTTCAAGGATTCTGTTAAGGGTCCGCTTTACCCCACTTTCTTCTTCTCGACATCGTTCTGGACATGAGACTTGGTAGCGAAACGGACTTTTGCCTCTTTCCTTCGGGGTTTGGGTTTCCACTCGGGTAAAGGAAGAAGGGGAAAACTAAGCTGTTCTTCTGAGGATGTTGACGAAGAACAACCTTCGACGTTCGGCTTCTTTCAGGGACTACCAAGTATTACGGCTCGGGGCTGCTTTGTGTGATTCGTTTGGGAT
>NC_087208.1:76481727-76509207 GCF_015104395.2 Macrobrachium nipponense | reverse complement strand
ATAAGTCATAATTTGTTTACTGGTTACAATTTTGCCCTATTAGCTGTGGAGGGGGCCACGTATTGTTTTACCTTATAAATCGTAATTTTGTACATGGAACTTACCCAGCAGATATATACTTAGCTATAGACTCCGTCGTCCCCGACAGAAATTCGAATTTCGCGGCACACGCTGCAGGTAGGTCAGGTGATCTACCGCCCCTGCCGCTGGGTGGCAGGAATAGGAAACGATTACCGTTCTAGAACCAGATTTTCTCTGTCGCGGTAGTGTCAACATACGTTGTTGCTACCTCCTGACTTGATTTTCGTTTTTTCATCGCCATCGACCTTCTGGGCTGTCTTTTGCAGGGAAGTACTGGGTCTTTGGTTTGGCATACGCTTTTATTAACTTTTTAATGAATTTGGCTTCGAAATTTCGAAGAATATATTACGTGAAACTACCGAATTTTTTGGTAGACACTTATATTTTGCAATAAGGGAAATATTGATTTTTTTTTTTTTTCACTAATACGTGTATAAGTGTTAGAACTTGATGAAGGAAATATAAGATCTAACTTCCTACTTTAGGAAGTCAGAAAGCATATAACTAGATACGCTTCCTTTAGAAGCTTTAAGAGCTCTCGTACTAACGAGCAGTTAGAGTATTGACAATTCTAGTAGTTGTTTGCATCCTCATCACACCTTCTTACTTCACAGAATCTACAAATTTCATATGTGCAAATTTGAAGATAAATGGATGGAGCTCAAAAGGCGAGCTCTAAAAAGGTAAGAAGTGAATATAGTGTTCCCAGTGCAGTGGAGGGTGCGTCTGATCGGCTCCGTAGCGCTTCCAGGCCTAGACCTCTTCCAAACTCCCAGACCCAGTGGAGGAGGAAAGTCGACAGCCGCAGGAAGGTTAGGGAGAACCCCCACCGGTCAGGCGTCCCTCGGCAGGTTCTGTAGAACGTCCCAGACTGCCAAGGATAGCCATTGATAAGGCATCCTTAAAAAAGTGCGTCTCTTCATCTTACATCCGAAAAGACGAAGAATGTATGTTTGGAGCGATGATCTAGCGCGTTCTCTGAAAACTAAGAGAACACTGAGCAAGAGCCAGCCGCTGCCAGGAAGCCGCGTTCCAGCAAGCTAGCGGCGTGAGCTACGTTCTTATAGCCAGCAGCGAGGCGCGTTCCAGCTAACAGACTAGCACGAGCCGCGTTCCTACAAGAAACGCGAGCCGCGTTCTAGAAAATTTTTCTTGGCGCAAGGCGCCTTCAAAGAGACGAAGCGCCAACCTGGCGCAAATTGCGCCAGAAAAACAGAACGGCTAGAGCAAGGAGCCTTACAGTAGAGTGGCAATCAGAACGATCCTTCCATTGAACGTTTCCGGGCAAGAGGCTCTTTCTAAAAGGGGTTCTAGTAGGCGCTCGGAACTGTCAGGGCGCACGGGACCTTCCACGCAAGCGGAACGTTCCAGGAGCGAGTCTCCTTTCTAGCGTGCGGAACATTCCAGGGCGCGCGGAACATTCCCAGGCGCTAGGTGCAAGGATCCAGGCGCCAGAATATCCTTTCTCTATCTGCCTCGGCAGGGAAAGAAGGTAGTAGATTATCTGCTGTAGTGAGAATACGATACGGCAAATCATAAGCACATACCGTAGTTTTCTTCTTTGCTGAGCAACTCAGTACCAGTATCCTTCCAGGAATTTCCTAGGAAGGACTACGCTTAAAGGGATTGTTAAGACAACACCTACTTAGCTTCTAGATTTATCGAAGTCTTGTTTCGCTTAGATATGCATTATAAGAACTTCCTGAAGTTCGATAATAATTTTATAAGATTCCCTTATTAAATGGAGTAGCTGGCAACTCTGGAAGAGTAAGGCCAGTCGGCTAACGAGACTGCTATCGCTTAGACACCAACGCAAGTATCATGTAGGTGTCGGTCATGAGTGGTCGGTAACATGTCTCTCTCCTGCGGGATGGAATGAATAACCGTGTCTCTCCCCTACAATCGTGGTTTTAGCCTCGATTGAGGGGATAGTTAAGCAAACATAAATAATATTGTCTGCCTTTTGCTAAGAAGCTTTCAATAAGAAAGATATTACAACATTTCAATGCTGTTTACGTAGGTAACATTTTTAAAGGATTCTAAACGCAGCAGAACTCTATATTGTATAATGCTCTCATGCTTACGAAAGCATGGCTTATTAGAGTACATGCTTAGTGAGAAGATGAATGTAGTAGAGAATTCACTTTAAGACTATGGTATGGTCAAGTCTTATGCACATACCGAGGTTAACTACAGAATTCCTAGTATCCTTACAAAGGTTTCCTAGATTAATGCTGTTTACCACAATGTGATAGTATTATAAAGGATTCTAATCGGCAGCGCGCGATATATATAATTCTCTCATCCTTTCGAGAAACGCACACAACCTTTTTAAATTCGATATTGCTCAAGAGAAGTTTTGGGTGAGTCGGATGGGAAAACATTCTCTTAGTGGCAGAAGTTGTTTCCCTGAATGGACTATACTACGTATATAAAGTTTTTTCCCACTAAGAACGGAATTAACATGTGAAGGATGTCGGGTACCATAAGGGCATAGATGTTATGGCACATAACCTAAAAAGAACTAGAAGGAAGCGCCAGCCTGGCGCAGCGCCTGCCGCACCATCCAAGATATTTTCTCGTTTGTTTTAGCGGAGTTATTAACCTAAGAGTCCAGTAGCCTCTCGGACAGCAGGCTCGGTAACGGCAAGATTCGTTCCTGATTTCGTTACCATTTAATCGAAAGGGGTCGCTTACAAGGAATGATGAAATGATTTATTTTAATCACTTAGGCCAATTCCACGACTCTCTCATATCGCAAAGAGCATCGAGAATCTCTTTTTTTTCGCCCCTGTTCACGTTAACAAAAGAGAACCTATTTGGGAACAGACACGGAACGTAACGATCCTTAAGAGGTTCGATGCAAGATTTTGCATGTCTGTGAGAACCTTCTCGATCGAAGATAATAACTGTTAACGTATGTCTAACATTTATTGAAAAGAGTTGTGAGAACCTGCGGAAAGTCGTCTTCATAGATCTCTTTGTAAGGTAGAAGACGAACAGGCTTCCTTTAGACTGCTTCTTTTTCCTCGAACCAAAGAGAGGTAGCAATATAAGACATCTTTAAATTTAAAGAAGAGGAATAAACTTTAGCCTTTTTTCCCCTAGTTATAAATTCTTAACAGATATTAAGATAATTGGGCGTCAAAGGAAGAGAGGATGTATGCCTCATTTTGGCCTTAGAGAGGTTGGATTCACAGAAGTCACGTTCTTCTCACAGCATGTTTCGTAAGGCTTTTCCAAGAGTATCTGGATATTCTATCAGAATCTATTATAAATAGACCAATAAAACCTCTCCACTCTGAGTCTGTCCGCGTGCAGACTCACCAGAAGTGGACATGAATGAGAGGTTTTTTTCAAGGTAAATGACAATAGTCATGGCTAAGACATAGAATTGCTGCGATCATGCTAGATGGAATGAGGAAACTGTCCTCTTCCGATACCTCTGTGACCACATAGCGAGGTTTTTTTCTTCACTTTCAGAGGGAAGAATCACCTATGTATATATCTGCTATCAAAGAACGCAGTAAAAGGCCATACTCTGTCTCTACAAAGGGAATTAGAGATAACAGAGGATTAAGATCTTCGGGATCTTATACGATACCGCAATACGACAAGAGTAGGATATCATGTACTTCGAATGGGATTTTTTTTTGTGGCCACAGATTCCGTGTTCCGACAAAATGGAACTGCTCCTCATCAAACTTCTTGAGGAAGTTTATGAAGGAATTCTTTGTTTCTCTTAGCCCTAAACGACCAAGAAGACAAGGGAATTTTTTGTGCATTGGAATCTCGCATCAGATTCAATGGAGACTCGGCAATGGGTTCTTGCCAGCATAGTATGTCTGGCAAAAGAAATAAATCCCTCTATTCCTGACGCAACGCTTTTCAGATAGAAGTTAGTTGCCCACCGGCAGGGTACTTACATTTTCATCTACAGAAGAAGAGATGGTTTAAACGTTTGCCTACAGAGTCTTCGGGGTGCGATGAGGGCTCAAAATGCTTCCCAGAAGGTATTCAGAAGGATACAATAAGAGCTAGAAATCAGGGTTCCGCCCAATTTCAGCTCAGAGTCTCCTTCGACTTCCAGACTCCTTCCCTTCCTTCGGGCAAGGATAGGGAAGATTCTGCAACGAGGAACCTCATCAACATGTAAGAAGAGATCTTCGTTAGCAAAAGAAGTGTTCACGAAGGATCCTCCTCGGAGGAAGACTCGTCTCTCTCGTATTGTTAGATATCCTGTCGTCTACTGGATGTAGCTGACTAAAATCACCTCCCCTTGCCAGGGGCCAAAAGCTCAAAGGGGAAGAATTTCTTCCCACCCTTTCTCCAGTCTCCTGATAAACTATGTGGTTGTTCAGGACTCTCGGACAATGTAGCGCCAGCCAAGCGCCAAATGCCAATACAGGCGAAAAACGCCAGAGGCGGACAGTTCCAAGGAACTCGGTCATGGTCTGATAGTGAGAAGGAGCGGGCCTCCAACCTGGCGCAAATGCGCCAGAGGCGAACAAATCGGACAGATATAAGAGTGTCCAATGTGGACATTGCCAGACAGCCTAGAGACTCTTCCAAGCTCGAAGCTCCAGCAAGTG
Organism: Macrobrachium nipponense; assembly: GCF_015104395.2. Lineage (NCBI taxonomy): Eukaryota > Metazoa > Arthropoda > Malacostraca > Decapoda > Palaemonidae > Macrobrachium > Macrobrachium nipponense. The sequence continues at coordinate 76,504,534 of NC_087208.1, read as the reverse complement.
TGGAGGAGCCAAGCCAGGCGCAAGGCGCCAGCCAGGCTCTAGGAGCCAGCCAGGCTCTAGGAGCCAGCCAGGCTCTAGGAGCCAGCCAGGCTCTAGGAGCCAGCCCAGGCTCTAGGAGCCAGCCAGGTTTCTAGGAGCCAGCCAGGCTCTAGAAGCCAGCCAGGCGCCATCCAGGTGCCAGGCTCCTTCAAGGCTAGGCTCCAGTCAGGATTGAGGATCCATCCAGACGCAAGGCTCCTTCCAGTAAAGAGAAAACCTAAAGCTCTGTCATGTAAGAGGGCTAGTCCCCATTGATATGATACAGGTAAGGCTCTGCCATGTAAGTGGGTCAGCCCCCATTGGCACGATCCGAGAAGGCTCTGTCGTGTAAGCGGCTAGCCCCCATTTGACATGATCCAGAAGGGTTTGTCAGTCATAGGTCCCTACCCATCGCTGAAACTTGAGGCATGCAGACTCATAGACAGTAATCATGAAGTCTTCTGCCAGGCTCAGGTGCCTTCCAGGCGCAAGGCACCGCAGCCATTACGCAAGGCTCCAGCCAGGCGCGAGGCGCTAGCCAGGAAGGAGGAGCCAATCAGGCACCAGGCCAGGCGCAGGCGCCATCTAGGCGGCGAGGCTCCAGCCAGGCTCTAGGCGCCATTCAGGCGCAAGGCTCCAGCCAGGCGCGAGCGCTATGACAGGCGCTAGGCGCCTGCCAGGCACGAAGCGCGAGCCAGGCTCCAGGCTTCACCCAGAAGAGATATATATCAAAGAACGCCCTGGCCTTCTTTGAGACATTGTGATCTCCTAAGCACTTGATAAGTGCATTGATGATTCCTTCAAACAGCTGAGAATTAAAAGTGCATGAAGTGCGAGCTTTTCCGAATTCTTGTTCTTTCCCTAACAATATGTCATAAGGACATATTAGCTGTCACATACGGGAGATGCAACTCTGTGTTGACTTCCCATTATCGAAGGATGTCAAGATAACCTTCGAGGGATCCTTCTCTCTTGGTTGATACGTGTCTGCGGATACATTGCTGGGATAGGGAGCAGATACTGATCCTTAACTAGTGAGTTAAATTTTATTTAACGTCGTGTTTTTTCTTTGGGTTGTTTGAAAGGAGTTTGTAGATAACTCTTTTCAACTTAAGCACTAACCCTCGTGTTAGGATCAGGTGATCGGGATCGGTGTTGTGCTCCTTAATTATGCCACTAGGCATAGGCATATTGTCATGTAAGAGGCTCTGTCGAGTAAATGGATAAGACCCCATCGACAGACCCACAAGAACTCTTAGCCATAGGTCACATCCTCGCTGAGGCTCTTGAGGCGAAGCAGATTCCTAGGCATTAGCCATGGAGTCTTCCGCCTGATCAAGTAGGAACCAAGGTTTTATTTATTTATTACCTACAACGTATGTTGTTTACCTGTCTATTCAGTAAATAGTTGTCTCTTTCCCACCACCAAGGGTGTCAATCAGCTAAGTATATATCTGCTGGGTAAGTTCCATGTACAAAAATGATATTGTTAAGATACAATAAAGTTTTGTACATACTTACCTGGCAGATATATACGATTGATGGCCCACCCAACCTCCCCTCAGGAGACAGGTGGAAGAGAAAATCTGGTTCTAGAACTAATAACGTTCCTATTCCTGCCACCCAGCGGCAGGGGTTGTAGATCACCTGACCTACCTGCAGCGTGTGCCCGCGAAATTCGAATTTCTGTCGGGGACGACGGAGTCTATAGCTAAGTATATATCTGCCAGGTAAGTATGTACAAAACTTTATTGTATCTTAACAATATCATTTTGTTAAACTTTTTGAAAAAAGTAGGTTACAATTTCTTATCATGTATTTGTAACTTATAAAATAATACCATGTAACCCAGGGGTGTTTACTGGTTACAGTTTTGCTGTATTAGCTATGGAAGGGGCTGCGGTATTGTGTTACCTTATAAGTAGAAATTTTTGAAGCTTTTGTATAGACTGATGCCATAAGAGCATTGCCTCTATTTCTTTGTTTTTGCGATCTTTATATATTGTCTAAGATAAAATTTATGATGATCACTACGCCATGTGCACTGTTTGTTGCAGTTAGGGAAAATTACTCACTTGGGCAAACTCTGTGAGACTGCAGAGACTTGATAATGGTTGTAGGAATGAATGCTTCGTTTAACACAGTGAGAACATCGCAAATCAGGGAAGAGCAGGCAAGAACAGTCAATCCTCCTCTCTTTTTTCCCCTCTAATTCCTGGTTATACCGGAATGAACAAGGAAATAAGAGGAATTCTGTGGAGTATACTCCTTGGAATTCGAACCCAAGAGACTATGTTTTTGGTTCATTCCTAGGATCTTACCGAACATATGTCAATCCGTTCAGGATGGATAGCACTGAGAGGTTTGAATGCCTCTCCAGTGCTGCTGTTTTGGGAACAACCAGTTCAGCTTGAACTAGTCGTCTTCGGTATCCTGTTATTGTCTTAGGAGTCTCCCTTCGGGAAAACTTCATTTTCGCTCTTCATTATAGAATGAAGGAAGTCTACTTCCAGTCCTTATTCTTGTCCCTCGAATGAAGAAGAATTAGGTTGGCATGGAATTTACAGGAACCTGCAAATATACTACATATATTTCTCTCGCGACATGCTTCTCTTTATCAGTTGCATTGTCCGAGTAGTAGGTACATACCCGTAAGTTAACTCCTCTGGTATGTGACCGAGACGAATATTACCTTCTCTTAATTGACCTGGAACTCACAAAAGCCTTTATAGCCTTCCAAGAGTTACTGGTTTTGATTTTGAGATAACTAGTGGTATTGTTTACCAACAACACAGAATTTGCATTATCACTGAGTAGGAGGGTTTCATACATTCAACTTACCTGTCAGATATATACATAGCTATCGACTCCGTCGTCCCCGACAGAAATTCGAATTTCGCGGCACACGCTACAGGTAGGTCAGGTGATCTACCGGCCTGCCGCTGGGTGGCAGGACTAGGAACCATTCCCGTTTTCTAATCAGATTCTCTCTGTCGCTGGGAATGTAAACATATGTTTACTTTCCCTCCTGATTTGATTTTCGTCTCGCCATCGACTTCTGGGCCTTTTTACGGGAAGTACTGGATCGGTGGTTCGGCATACTTTTAATAATTTTTTAATAACTTTTAATGAATTCTTCGAAGTTTCTCCTTCAACTTACCTGTCAGATATATCATAGCTATCGATCCGTCGTCCCCGCAGAAATTCGAATTTCGCGGCACACGCTACGGTAGGGCGGTGATCTACCTGCCCTGCCGCTGGGAGGCGGACAGGAACATTCCCGGTTTTCTAATCGATTCTCTCTGTCGCGGGAAGGTAAACATGTTTGCTTTCCCTCCTATTTGTTTTCGTGTTTCATCGCCATCGATCTTCTGGGCCGACTTTTACAGGGAAGTACTGGATCGGTGGTTGGCATACGTTTTTAATAACTTTTTAATAACTTTTAATGAATTAACTTCGAAGTTTTCGAAGAAAGAGGTATGTGTAACTACCGAAGTGTTCGGTAGACAATTACATAGTTTGCAAGAAAGGGAAATATAAATATTTATTCATTGATGAAGTGTAATAAATGTTAGAAATTTGATTGAGGAAAATAAGGTAAACTTCCTATTTGAGGAAGTCAGAAAACATAGAACTAGATATGCTTTTCTTTAGAAGCTTTAATAGCCCTCGTTCTGACAAGCAGTTAGAATATTAACAGTACTAGTAGTGTGTTTCCTCATCACCTTCTTACTTCACAGAAACTACAAATTCATTTGCAATTTGAAGATAAAGGAATGTTAGCTCCAAGATACGAGCTATTATAAGGGTTAGAAGTGATTATAGTGTTCCCCATTGCAATAGAGGGTGCGTCTGATCGGCTCTTGTCTCGCTCCCAGGCCTAGACCTCTTCCAAGCTCACAGGGCCCAGAGGAGAAGGAATGTCGAAAGCCTTACGGAGGTTACAGAGAATCCCCACCGATCAGGCGTCCCCTCGGCAGGTTCTGTAGGACGTCCAGACTGCCAGGGATAGCATTGGAAAGGCATCCTAATCAATGTGTTCCCCTTATTATTATCGTCTTGACGAATAAGGAGAAAAAAAACATTCAACGGCGTAGATTAAATGAAGATGCAAGATAATCTCGTTCTGGCTATCGGAACCTCAGAAGAGACGAGAAAAAGAAGACATCATCGATAACAGTTGCGGTAGAGGCATTGCCCTATCCGGGTTCGTCCCCCCGTACAGTTGGAGGGGGGGTGGCTCCTATCCCATGGGGTTTTGAAATAGTTATTTCAATAAATTCCCCTCATCGGTACATGTATATGAAAATATATCTATCTGAGAAGAACGAATTAGATATTAAAGAATATTTTGTTGATCGAATGAATTATATGGATCTCGTTTAGTGATTACACATATATATATAACTTTTTAAGCTTCTAGCTCCTTGGGCATGAAGCTCCTGTAACGGGCTCTATGCGCCTAAAGCGTCTGAAACAAGGCGCAAAGCGCCTGAAACGAGGCGCAAAAGCACCTGAAGGGCCTGAATATAGGCGCAAAAGCGCCTGAAGCACTATGAAACCAGGATCTTTTCATCGGAAATGGAAGTCCTTCTCATTCAGAAGAAGGGAGGGCTATGTCGAAAATGGGAAGTATTGTCGAATTCTAAGCAAGAACAAATGTACAAGAGATCGAACCTTCCGCACACAGAACCTTGGTAACCGCACAAGCGGAAACCTTCCAGAAAGGCGGAAGATTCCAGATCAAATAACCTTCCAGACGTACAGAACTTTCCAGGCGAGGATCGCCTTTCAGATGCTCGGAACTTTCCACAAGAAACTTTAACCAAGCGCGATACGTCTGCTAGGATCCAGGAGTATTCGGAACGCGATACTCCTGCCAGGCACCAGGAGTATTCCGACGAGCACGATACTCCTGGCGCCAGGAGTATCGGACGTGATACTCCTACCAGGCGCCAGGAGTATTCCGAATCACGATACTCCTATGGAAAGCGATACTTCTGCCAGGCGCCAGGAGTATTCCGAGCACGATACTCCTCCAGGCGCCAGGAGTATTCGGAGCGCGATACTCCTACCAGGCTCCAGCGTATTCCGAGGACGGAGGATATTCCGACGCGATACTCCCTCCCAGGCGCCAGGAGTATTCTAGGCAAGATACTCTTGCTTAGGCCGCCAGGCACTTTCTCCTACAGAAGAGCCTGACAACCCCGCCAAGAGTCCTCCAGGCGAAAGGTGAAAGACATTCGAGGCTTTCTCGCCTGATAGGGACGTGAGTTGTCGCACAGAGGCGGCCGTCGCCCTTGTCAGGATCGTCTTATGCAATAAAGGCAAGAGCAAGTTGGCGGCTTTTTCAGGCAGGGACTGAAGATGTAGCACAGGCTGCCCGTAGCCCCTTGTCAGGTTGAGTCGGTACTGCTAAAAGCCCTTCACCTTTCGAAAGGAAGCGCTCTCCTCCGGTTTTTTGCTCAATCTTCTCCCAACTTGAGATGGAAGATAGAGCAGAATTGTGAGAATTAGTTCAGTATTAGTAAGAGGATATTAAAATCATCCTCCTTCTAAAAAATAATGGGTTAACCACCATTTACAGAAAGAGGGGCAATCCGTTTCGTTTGGAAGTTGACAAGATTCGTACGAGCTCTCATTCATTGATTAGAGGCTCTTCCAGATAAGAAAGGCGTAAAATACGGACTTATCTCCAAGATATAAAAGCTGGAGAGATTCTCTTCGATCCTCGTTGTCATTTGCGATCTCTTTCGACTAATACTCATTCGGGATTATTGACGAAAAGAACGAAGAGAGTAAGATTTCCATCTTTCTCTGCATGTCGAAAGGAAAGATGTCCGTAGAAGGCTTGCTGTCTACGACTACTGAATGACAAGTCATATACGCATACCATTGTTGCCTTTCTGGTTCGCTACGGAATTATCTATATCCTTACAGGATTTTCCTAGTAAGGACTTCGCTTAAAAGTTGTTACGCAATACCTACTCACCTACTCAGCTTTATATTTAACAAAGGTTGTTTGGCTTAAATTTGCATTATTGAGAGCTTTCTTAGACTCGAGAATAATTTTATTATATCCATTCATTGAAGGGGAGTAACCTGGCAACTCAGAATGAATGCAGCCAGGCAGTGAACGAGACGGCTGTAATTGTGAGCCGAATCCAGTACATCCGGTTCTCGGTCGTGAACGATTGGTTACATCTCTCTCTCCTAAGGGATCGAATGCTTAACCGTATATTCCCCCATAACAATCAGGGACTTATCCACGAATTGAGGGGATTTTTAGGCAAACATGAATAACATCGTATTCGTTTTGCTAAGGATCTCTCTCTGCCTCGGCGAGGAAAGCATGTAGTAGAAATTCACCTTAAGATAACGGTACGGTTAAGCCTTATGCACACACCGTGGTTAATTACAGAGTTCCTACTATCCTTACAAGAGTTTCCTAGATGAATGCTGTTTACCACAATGTGACGGTATTATAAATGATTTTAATTCGGCAGAGCACGATTTAACCTATTTCGAAACAGACACGGAACGTAACGATCCTTACCAGGTTCGATGCGGGATTTTGCACGTCCGTGAGAACCTTTTTGATCGACGATAATAACTGTTAACGTATGTTTAACTTTATTGGAAAGAGTTGTCAGACCCTGCGGAAAGTATTCACAGATCTCTTCGCAAGGCAGAAGATGAACGAGCTTCTTATAGATTGCTTCGGTTTCCTCGAAACAAGAGAGGTAGCAAGATACGCCATCTTTAATTTAAATAGGGGAATAAAGTTTAGTCTTTTTTTCCCCTAGTTATATATATTCTTAACAGATATTAAAATAAATGGGCGTCAAAGGAAGAAGATGAATGCATCATTTTGGCAATAAAAAGGTTGGATTCACAGAGGTCACGTTCTTCTTTCAGCATGTGTCGGAAGGTTTTTCTAAGAGAATAGAGATTTTATCGGAATCTATTATAAATATTGGACCTGAAAAACCTATCCACTCTGAGTCTGTCTGCGTGCAGTCTAACCAGAAGTAAATATGAATGAGAGGATTTTTCAAGGGAAGCTTGATAATTCCTTTAAATATGTTAAAGACATAGAGTTGCTGCAGATCGTGCTAGATGGAAAAGGGGAAACTGTCCTCTTCCGATACCTCTGTGAACCACATAATGGTTTCTTCCCTTTCAGAGGGAAGAATCACCTGGGTATTTTATGCTATCAATGAACACAGTAAAAAGATATACTCTGTCTCGACAAAGAATATTAGAGATAGTAGAGAATTAAGATCTTCGGGATCTTATACAATACCTCTATACGATAAGAGTAAGAGATCTTATACTTAGAATGGGATCCTAATTTTGGGCCTCAGATTCCGTGTTCCGACAAAAATGGAACTGCTCCTAATCAAATGTTTCTCTTGGTCTAAACGATCAAAAGGACAAGTGAAATTTTGGGCTTTAGAATCTGGAATCAATTCTATGAAGACTCGGCAATGGGTTCTGGCCAGCATAGTATGTTTGGCAAAAGAACTAAAGCCTTTTATTCCTGGATTCAACGCTTTCAGATAGAGGTTTCGTTGTCGGGTAATGTATTGACATTGTCATCTACAGAAGAAGGGGGGTCAAAAGGTTTAAACGTTTACTGACAGAGTCTTTGGAACGCGATGAGGGCTCAAACTACTTCCCAAAAAGGTCAGAGAGATACATTCAAGAGACTAAAAAGAAATCAGGTAGTCCTACCAATTTCAGCTCAGAATCTCTTTAAGCTTCCAGGCTCCTTCCCTTCCTTCGGGCAAGGATAGGGAAGCTTCTGCAACGAGAAAACTCAAAACAAAACATTTAGGAGGAGAACTCGTTAGCAACGGAAGTATTCAATAAGGATCCTCCTCGGAGGAAGACTTGTCTCTCGGACTTTTAGATCTCCTATCGTCTACTGGATGTAGCTGACTAAATTTTGATGAATGTGCAGGAGCAATTAGCGTCTTTGGTAGGAGTACTTTCTAAAGAGCCTACTCGTAAAAAGGATGACAGGCTTCCGATTAAGAGATCCAAATACCGATCTCCTGTCGGGCGCGACGAACCCTACAGGGGAGTTGTCGCACAAGCGGCCATCTCTGGGGGGAGCGGTGCGTTAGGCAGGCGAGACGTGGGAAAGGAAGTAACTCCTGCCAAGCGTCTGGCGCCAAGTAGGCGCAAAGAGCCTGACTTTACTGTAGATCGTTCTAGGCCCAGATCTTCATCCAAGCAACAAGAGCCAACTGGAGAAGAGAGTAACTCCTGAATAGGAGTATAGCGCCCGCTAAGTCTCAAATATCACTTGCCTCATTCGAAAGGCGCATTCCATGAGCGATCTCCTACCAAGCCACAGGAGTATTCAGAACTAGATGCGCTTCCATAGGTCAGGAAGTATTTGGGAAGAGATCTCCTGCCAGGCGCCTTGAGTACTCTGACCTCGATACTCCTCCCAGGCGCCAGGAGTATTCTAGACTTTTTACTCCTACCAGGCGCCAGGAGTATTCGAAGCGCGATGTGCCTACCAAGCGCCAGGAGTATTCTGAGCTTAATACTCCTAACAGGCGCCAGGAGTATTTGGAGCGAGATGCGCCTTCCAGACGGCAGGAGTATTCGAGGAGTGTTACGACTGTCAGGCGCCAGGAGTATTCCAAACAGGATACTCCTCGCGCCAGCAGACGCGAGGCGCCAGACAGGCGCAAGCCAGGCGCTAGGCTTCATCCAGATGAGATCCAGTTCAAAGAAAGTCCTAGTCTTCTTTGAAACAATGGTGATCTCTAAAGCCACTTCATAAGTGACTTGATGATACCTTCAAACAGCTGAGAATTTAAAAGCTCATGAAGTGTGAGCTTTTGCAAATTCTTGTTCTTTTCGTAACAATATGTCAGGAAGAACCATATTAGTTTTCAACATATGAGAGATGCAACTATGTGTTGAAAGCTCATTACACGAAGGACTTCAAGTTAACCTACGGGAGATCCTTCTCTCTTGGTTTATTACGTATCAGCGGTATCCGTTGCTGGGATAAGGAGCCGACACTGATCCTTTAATAATGAGTTGAATTTATTTTAACTTAGTGATTTTTTTTGAGGTTTGAAAGGAGTTTGGGGGATAACTTTTTTTTCAATTTTAGCGCGAACCCTCATGTTAGGAACAGGTGATCGGGATCGGTGTTGCGCTCCTTAGTTATGCCAATAGGCATAGGCATGTTGTCATATAAGCGGATAGCACCCATTGACAAATGCCAATTAGGCTCGACCGAGTAAGTGGATAAGACCCCATCGGTAGACCCACAAGAACTCTTGGCCACAGATCACTATCTTGCTAAGGTCTTGAGACGAAGCAGACTCCTATGCAATAGCTAGGAAGTCGACCCTTCGTCTAGAAACACAGAGGAACCAAGGTCTATAAATACCTACAACACTGTTGTTTACCTGTCTAGTCAGGAGTTAGCTGTCTCTTGCCCTCCACCAAAGGGTGTCAATCAGCTATGTATATATCTGACAGGTAAGTTGAATGTATGAAAATGATATTGTTATGATACAATAAAGTTTCATACATACTTACCTGGCAGATATATACGATTGAAGACCCACCCAGCCTCCCCGCAGGAGACAGGTGGAAGAGAGAAATTCTGAATTAGAAAACCGGGACAAAGGTGGTTCCTAGTCCTGCCACCCAGCGGCAGGCCGGTAGATCACCTGACCTACCTGTAGCGTGTGCCGCGAAATTCGAATTTCTGTCGGGGACGACGGAGTCGATAGCTATGTATATATCTGCCAGGTAAGTATGTATGAAACTTTATTGTATCATAACAATATCATTTTTCTTCCCTCCCATTTCGGTTAAAAGGCAGATGCTAGAGTGTATCTTTTTTGCGCTTGAGGTTCTAGCCGGACGCATTCCTTCATGGAATGGACTACCAGGCAACTCACGATGACAACAAGTTGAGAGTGTTGTATGGCGCTGCCTCAGTACTGCTTGCTCTCAGAGATATTTCAGTTTGGTATTGTTTCTCCTGTCTAGAATTGACTACCAATTCGAATCTCTGCCTGGCAATCAAAGACTTAGGTCTCTGGTTAGCTGGCATTCTTGTATACATGTATGCCCATCTCTCCTGCACCACATGTTGCTGTTGCGAGAATTTTCAGACAGAGATATATCTCACTAGACTCATTGTCATCTGTCTGTTTATTCCACGGTATAACAGACGTCTGTAGCCTAGACTTCCACTTCATTGCACCTGCCCTATCAGCTGCTGCGATAATGCAGAATGATATTCTTCAGACAAATTGAGTTTGTCTTCTAATATATACTTCCTAATTCATAAGGGTTCAATTATTCTTTGTTCACCCTGAATTGTAAATGAATAACGGAAGGCTTCGCCTGTTCCCCGCCCTACTAGCTCTGCCTCCAAAGTAAATAGAAATGTCCTCCCTGATCCAACCCATGAGAAGTGGTTCTTCAGGCAGTACAATCCCTGTGTATTTTCTTTACTGAAAGACGCTTCGCTTTAATTGCAAACTGTGATTTTCTCGCCGAACAGCATTGAAATATAGTGGATTAGCTTTTTCAGTCCTCTGTAAAACAATAGGGATTAAAGCTGTCATCACTGGTTGGTGTCATCAACGAAACTTTTTCTGTGATCAGGATCTTGAGAGTTTGCGTCTCTCGATTCAACTGTGAAGACGTAGGTCCTCATTCACCTTAGTCATTCACTATTAAGATAGTGTTGTTTCTCCTAAGTTGAGATTCAACTACTGACAAGAAACTTCTGTCTTGCCATCACAGGGACCTCAGTCTCTAGAAAGCAATTGACTATCGTCTGATGTGCGCATGCCTTGAGAGAAACATCATCTCGTCTCTCAACATCGGCAGCGAACAAGATAGATGATTTGTATGGTTGTGCTAAGCATAACCATTCAAAAGGCAGGTGTCATGTTGTGACTACGTCTTTTTCTGAGCCTTACAAGACCGTGAGAGACTTCTCTACAGTTGGATAGTCCAGTGAATGGGTACGTTTCATCACTCCGAAGAATATGTCGGACAGGAAGATAGATGAGGTCTCATTGTGTCCGAAGAATATGTTGGACAGGAAGATAGAAGAGGTCTCATTGCGACTATATTTATATCTTTTTTCCTTTGGGTCTGCCCACAGGTCCTTGGAACCTTTCCTTGGACTGGTGGGTGGTGGATGCTTGCAGGTTGTGTTTGCTTACCCGGCTCCTTCAAGAGGACAAGTTGCATCTCGTCTATGGTAAGCCTAAATGGAAGGCTGCTGGCTGGGACATCCGTCCGAGGTCACGACTGGAAGTGACTGAGGGCGACTGGAGGTTTCCTTCATGGGGGATGGGTTCAGCTTACCCCCCCCCCATGGGCAGGGCATCCTGGAAACAGAACATATGGCCAGCAAAGGGTTCACAGGAAAAAGGATCTTAAGATGTAGGCCTAATAAGTACCCAGCTAGCTACACACTTCCCTTTGGGATACGTCTCTAAAGCTGACAAGAGTCTTTAATTCCCCCTTCCTGCAACTACGGCTGGCCTGCTTTGGGTTCCCGCCTAAAATCAGCTAATATTTGCATAAATATGGCTGCTCTTTTAGAAATAAAATACATTAAATAAATGCTGGGGAGACGAGGCGGTCAATAAATGTAACAATATACTTGTTGCTGATGAACTTGAGTGATTTGAATAAGAATATAAAAAGGAAAATGACTATGCTGTTTGATCTAAACACTTCCCAAGTGATATTTTGTTTCATTTATAGATTATATTTATACCTATATTTTTAGCCATCTACGCAACATGTGGCATTATGCAGCGCTATATATCCGTACACAATAACTATTGAGGAATTCTCAAGTCTACCTAAGTTCACAAGTGCATCTTAAAGAAAATGGAGATGTTTACTTTATCACTACCCTGTGACAATCAGCTCTCTCTCTCTCTCTCTCTTTTATTTGTAGTCATATTGCAAATGCATTTCTGCAACAATGTGGATAAAGTAACATGGCTGCTGACAGCGATGAAAAATCCGTCTTCATCAATTACGCAGTGAATACTTATAATGTGAGTGCTGAAGCTGACAGACAAGCCCTTAGCATTACAATATTACCTGACACGCCAAGGATACTATAAACAGAATACAGTAGTACCTCGAGATACGAAAGGCTCAACTTACGAAAAATCCAAGTTACGAAAGCCAATATGAAAAATTTAACGGCTCTACATACGAAAAGTTTTCAAGATACGAAAGGTTTCTGAAAGTCCGAGATTCGCCCGGATAACAATTTTGAAAATCGCGCCGCGCACCGCTATCTTAGTACTAGACTCGCCACCATCCTCCTGCTCTCCCATTGGTTCCTGATGCTAGTCGCGGCCATGAAATCCTTCTCTCCTATTGGCCAGCGTCGGATCGTCAATGTGTACGTTATTTAAAAAAAAAAAGTGACCAAGATCTCTCACATGGGATAAGTGATCAAGGTCTCTCTCATGGGATAACTGGAAACTTTGCAAGGTTGGTAGAATATCCATTCCCTGCTGAACAGAGGGTGTTGACCAATCATTTACAACATGCATACCAGTACGTATAATCAAGGCACTTCAGTTTATGTTGAGGGTCAGCAGCCGAACATTCAGTACCCCAATCAGTTGCAGAGAGATCATTTGGTTGAACAGGGTTTTGTTTTGCGGACACCAGGGCCAACAGAGTCATGAGGTGCAAAGAAAGAACAGAAAGTTGAAATTCTGTAAAAAAAAAAAAAAAAAAAAAAAAAAAAAAAAAAAAAAAACCTACGTAAAGTAAAAAAAAAAAAAACAAGTTAAAAATCAAAAAAAGAAAAAAAAACGGCAGAAATTAAAGCTGCTTTTCATAAAGTGCAATCATTTGTAGAAGATCCCCCGAAAAGGCTCACAGAGGAATTGTGTACGTAGTACGTACGTACATATGTACAAAAGAAAAAAAACGGCAGAAATTAAAGCCGCTTTTCATAAAGTGCAATCATTTGTAGAAGACACCCCCTGAAAAGGCTCACACAGGAACATTGTGAAAAGTAGGCAGAAGCAATCTTCCTTGGATAGTTACGTATGTACGTAGCCTCACATCGAAGGTAAGCCTCCACATTTTACGTACAGTATATTCTTGTTACCATGTACACTAATATACACTTTATTTACAGGTTATATTTTGCATTTTTTTTATTAATTTAGGTATTGAATGGTCCAAATTGTTGTAGTATTTCATTGTTTATAGGTTCAATTTAGCTTTTATTATGAAATTTACTGGGGTGTTTTTGGAGGGCTTGGAACGGATTAGCCATTTTACATGTAAAATGTGGTCCAAGATACGAAAACCTCATGATACGAAAGGCGCCTCGGAACGGATTAATTTCGTATCTCGAGGTACTACTGTACATCAGGAAAATTTAACCATTAGTATGATCATTATGTCAAACCTCCCTATCCTCTCCATTATGAACTCTCCAATTATCTGCTGGTATCAAAAAATGTCATGGAAAATCACAATTTTTAAAGTAAATTATATTTTTCCTAACTATACAAACCCGAGGTCCTTTACAAGAGGAATTACTTTGTGTAGCTGGAATTACAGCTGTTAAATTCTAGAACAAGGTGGTTAGGCAGTAACTACCGTGTGGCAGGTGGGTAGGCCCGCCTACCTGGATGTAAACACTCCACTTTTCCTTTCGGCCCAGGTTCAGATTGAGGGGTGGCATGAGGTGGGCATAAATGTAAAGGACTTCAGGTTTGTATAGTTAAGAAAATACAATTTACTTTCAAAAATTGTGATTCGTTCCTACACGATACACAAACCCTTGGTCCTTTACATGAAGAAGACTCACTGTTTGCTTAGAGGAATGTGAGTGAGCCTCTAAAACTGCCTGGAGTTTGCACACCTGGGCTACTCCTTCTGATCGTAAGAGCGAGGAGGAGTGCCCTGCCTCTGACAACTTGACTGGAGTATAGAAGCTGCATGATCAAGAGTCAGACTTCGTAACTCATCCGAAATGGGCGGGAAAGAATATTTAGAGTCGGAGGCATTGATGCAAAGTTCTGGGAAAGGTTTGCATTATTGCTGGTCTCCTTCCTCCCCTTGCTAGAAGAAGGAGCGGGATTGCTTATATGATTTTGATAAGAAAAATAGAAAGGAAGCTCTAAGCTCTATGTGTAAGCTTACCGTATCAATTGCCTGACCAGCCAGTGTAAGTTCGAGTCCTATCCTCAACCTGAAAGAAGAGGAGTAGAAGGACGAGGTGGGAAAGGTGGAGAGGCCAGTCACTCTTGCATCCTTCTTACCTCTAGAAGGTGCTCCCCTCGGGAAATGAAGTCTCTTGAATGGAGCATCATCAAGGTCCGGTTTCCCTGAGGAAACTGCCCTGTGAATCGCTCAGATGGTCATTAGACTGGGACTTGACCTTGAAAGCAGTTTTTCCTGTTGCCATTGATGTCAACGAAGAGGGTGGGGGAACTTCATGCTCTTTCATAGTGTTGCTCACGACCATGGACAGACACTGATGGGCTTCACCTTCTTCCCAGAGATTGTGATGAAGACCCCGAACCCCTCCACTCATGACCCAAGGGTCAATGGTTTTTCTGTCCCCCTCATTGAAGGACTTCATATGGAATGAAAAGGAAGAAACGTTGCTAGGACCAGTCAGAGTCCAGCAAGCCAATCTTAAACACACACCCCCACAGATCAGCCCGTCAGAGACTTCCCCTAAGTACAGTCAGGAGAAGCATGAGATTTCAAGGGACACCATCTCCTGCTGAGAGGTGATTGTGAGGGCATACTGCTTGGGCCATAGCAATGATCTGAGCCCAACCAGAGTTAGGGCTCATGATATCAGAGGAATAGGCTGTCGGTGGTGAAGTGGGAACACTCCCACCTGTTTACCTGAGCAATCATCCTCCCACCTCCATACGTATATGAAAGCGTAGGCTCATATGCAAGTTGGAAAAGTACCAAATTAAAAAGAAATGTTTACGTATTTTTCCTAACATACGAACCTGAACCTACACTTTGATGTTGGTAAAGTTATCCTCATACTACCCCATGTAGGTCAATCTCTCACTCCTAGGAGGATGAGTATAGCTGCTTACAGACTGACTCACACAATGAAAGTTGGTAGGTTGATCCATATCACATTGTGTGACCCAGGCATAGTATTAGGGTTTGGTTTTACAGAGACAATTCTATAACAACGGAAGATATGTATGTTAGTAAAAATACAAATTCATTTTTGATTTAGTATTTTGCTAAATAGAAAATGTATTACAGCATGCAATATGATTTTTTTCCTCTATAGACATGAAATCGCAATTATTGTTTTATCCTTAACATTGTTACAGTCCAAAGTCTTTTCCAGAAGAAACGAGGGGAACATAAATCTGCTGTGACAACCATTCTAGCTTTCAACAATTATGTAAAGCAGCACAACATGGTCAAGCTAATTGCAGAGAAAGTCTTTCAGGTAAGTTTCTGGAAAAATCTTGATTCTTAAAGTACTACAAACAGCATATTGTAAGGTTGCCACATATTGAAAAGTACAAAACAATACTGTAATAATATTCAGTATTGTCTTTTGAAGAGAAACTTTTGCACAGGTATAGGAATTATGTAGCCAGAAAGTTGAGTTTGTTCCTGTGGAAATCCAAACCATCACTTTTTACACAGGAGTATCCTTCAGCATGAACTGAAGACAATTGTTGAACTTAGTAAAAAGTTAGTCGAATAATTATGGGGTGAGTCAGGAAATACCCCTCACCCACCTACTGTCACCAATCACTTTTCTTTGGCAGTTGTCATGTGAGTCATGTGAGGATATCTTGCAGCACTCCTCCTGGCTAGAATGTTAAAGTTATGTTTTCATACAATGAACTTACCTGTCAGATATATACATAGCTAAGACTCCGTCGTCCCGAGGAAAATTCAAATTTCACGCCACTCGCTACCGGTAGGTCAGGTGATCTACCTGCCTGCCCTGGGCGGCAGGACTAGGAACCATTCCCGTTTTCTATCATATTTTCTCTGTCGCCGGTGGTATCAACATTGTTGTTACTACCTCCTGACTGGAATTCGCTTTTCAAGACTTTATTGATCATCTTTATTGGATTTCTTGGTGACGTACTGGATCGTTGGTTTTGGCATTCGCTACTGTGGACTGGGATTTGGACTTTGCTTTTGATTTGTTTTTTCTAATAGAATGTCTGATTCAAGTGTTAGTGTGAGAGTGTGTGTGAATGTAGGCTGCAAGGTGAGGATACCGAAGGCTTCGGTTGATCCCTCAACACTGTATGTCGTAAATGTAGGGGTTTGACTGTTCTTTGGCTAACACCTGTATTGAGTGTGAAAAGTTGGATGCTAATGAATGGAAGACTCTAACTTCTACTTGAAGAAGTTAGAGAGGGATAGGATTAGACGGGCTGCACAAAAGAGTGTGAGTACAAGGCCTATTGAGCCTTTTTCTCTTGAGTCTAACTCTCCTTTTGTTAATGAATATGATTCTCCCTATGTATCTGAATCCTCACAGGCTTTGCATTCGGATTCGGCTTCTGAAATCGCCAATCTGAAGGCTACTCTCGTAAAATGAAGACAAAGAGGCGGCCATGCAAGGTAAGGGCTAGTGATTGTGATTTACAAAGTTGAAGTGAGTGTTCCCAGTGTTGTGGAGGGGGCGTCTGACCGTCCCTGGCGATGCTCCAGGCCTAGACCTCTTCCAAACTCAACATACCCAGAGGAGTAGGAAAGTCGAAAGTCGTACGGAGGTTGTGGGGAATCCCCAACGGTCAGGCGTCCCTTCAGCAGGTTCTGTTTCGTTACAGTCTGCTCAGGACCGCTCAAATAGAAGCGTCCTACCGAGATTGTTTCTCGTCGTCCGGTTCTCCTTCACCTAAACGGGAGGGTGGAAGGACTCGGATCTTTCTAGGCCACTGAAAAGGCATTGGAAAGAGCGCGCGTTCGACTCGAGCCCGGGAGCGCTTCTCGGAGGAAGCTCCTTCTTTTATCAAGAAGGCTAATCTGGTTTTCGACGTCCCTCCTAGGAGCTGTATTTGAGGATCGCCACTCCTTTCGAGTTCTCCTGCTTCTTCTATTGAAGAGGACGCTGGGGTGGCTTCTTCCAAGAGGATTTTGCTTGCAGTTCAAGAGCAGATTGCCTCTTTGGGTTGGGAGTTCTTTCAAGGGATCCACTCGCAAGAAGGACGCTAGACTTCCTATTAAGAAGTCTCGTCTTCATTCTCCAGCCAGACCGTGAAGCGTCCGCCAGACATGGGACGTCTTCCAGGCACGAAGAGTCGTACAAAACGTCAGGATCTATCCGAGCGAGTTGCTCGAGATCAGGATACGCTCAGGCCTGAGGCGCCAGCCAGGCGAGGCGCCGTTAGGCGTGAGGATTCAGCAAGAGGACAGCGCGCGAGGCGCCAGCCAAGCGCGAGGATTCAGCCAGGCGCGAGGCGCCAGCCAGGCGCGAGGAGTTGCGTGAGGCGCCAGACAAGCGCGAGACGTCAGCCAGGCGCGAGATGCCAGCCAGGCTACACGCTCCAGCCAAGCGTGAAGCGCCAGCCAAGCGCGAGGCGCAAGACAAGCGCAAGGCGCCAGCCAAGCGCGAGGAAGCGTTCAGGCACGAGAAGTCAAGCAGACGCGCAGACTTCTTTTAGACGTGAGAGAGAGTCTGTTCACTCTATGAGCCCTCTCCTAGTAGGAGTTTGTCCACCAGTAGAGAGAGAACGGGATGAAGATCCTCCGTTTTCAGGCCGATTCTCCAGAAGGTGGAGAAGGAGATTCGGAAGAAGAGGGTGACGGGGAGAGAGAAGGAGTCTCGAACTATAAAGTTCTAACTGACCTTCTTTTACGAGAATACGGAGATTCTTTAACTCCTGCCGCTCCTCCTTCGCCTCGATCACTGTTTTCGAGTGCGATTGTGCCTAAGTCTTCGTCGTCTTGAAGATGAGACCTACGATCTATGAATGAGAGCGCTTCAGTCCTTAGACAAATGGATGTTGTCTAAGAAGGATCTGGGCAGGACCACCTTCTGTATGCCTCCAGCCATACTTTCTGGCAAGAGAAGTTTTTGGTACCGAACTGGGGAGAACATGGGCCTTTCTCTCCCAGCGGCAGCCGAAGCGGACTTTTCAACCTTGGTTGACTCGTCAAGGAGACACGCTTTGAATGGAGCTCGCGTGTCTTGGGCTATTTCTTTTGAGACGGATCATCTCCTCAAGGGACTCTTCCATATTTTGGAAGTGTTTAATTTCCTAGACTGGTACCCTTGGGGTGATGTCTAAGAAAGCTCATGACTCGGATGGTCTTGACCCCGACGAAGTCATTCTGAGTATTCTTGCTTGTATTGACAAGGCGGTACAAGACGGATCGGGAGAAATCTCCTCTCTTTTCGGAGCAGTACTCCTTAAGAAGAGGAGTATTTTTAGTTCATTCCTACCAAGGCGGTTTCTCCCTCACAGAGAGCAGCCCTGGTTTTCGCTCCCATGTCTGACTTCCTGTTTCCTTCTCAGTTAGTGAAGGACATTTCTCGATCACTGACTGAGAAGGCGACTCAGGATCTTCTCCTGCAAACTGCAAGGAAGAAGAGACCTCTTGTTTCTGTTGACAAGAAAGGACCGACTTCTACGGTTCAGCCCTTCGAGGAGGGCCTCTCTCCAGAGCTACCTCTAAGAGAAGAGGTCTTGAGGAGGAGAGGTAAGGCTCCTTCCCGTCCCTTTAAGAAAGGGAAGTGAGACAGACAGACCTCCAAACACCAGTGGGGCCAGGCTTCTTCGAATTTGCAGACGCCTGGTCACTCATAAAAACTCAGACGCCTCTTCCATGTCCATAATCAGGAAGGGATATCTATCCCCTTCCAAGACAGTCCTCCACTAACGACCATTCCGCGGGAACTGTCAGCCAGATACAGGGACCCTGTACTGAGGGATACTCTTCGTCCTGATGGTGAATCAAATGGGGACAAAGAGCTATAGAACTGGTTCTAGAGCAAAACTCTCCGGGGTTTTTACAATCGGCTTTCCTGGTTGCGAAAGCCTCGGGGGGCTGGAGACCAGTTTCTAGATGTCAGCGCTCTGAACAAGTTCGTTCGAAAGGAGAAGTTCTCTATGGAGACTTCGGCCTCAGTCCTTGCGGCGTTACGTCAAGGTAGATTGGATGGTGTCGCTGGATCTCCAGGACGCCTATTTTCATGTCCCCGATTCACCCTTCGTCGAAGAAGTACCTCCGTTTCATGACGGGGGGAAGGATCTTTCAGTTCAGGGCCTTGTGTTTCGGCCTATCCACAGCTCCTCAGGTTTCTTCACAAGCCTGATGAAGAATGTGGCGAGGTTTCTTCACCTCAAAGCGTCAACATCTCTCTATATTTGGACGATTGGCTCATCAGGGCCAGAACAGAGAGACAGTGTTTGGAGGACCTTTCTTTGACCCTAGACCTGATAAAGGCGTTGGGGACTACTCGTGAACCTCGAGAAGTCACAGCTGATTCCCCAGACACTTGGTCTATCTGGGGATTCAGATGGATTCTCGGGTTTTCGAGTATTTCCTTCGCAAGAGAGAATCGTGAGAGGCTTGGAAAAAAGTCTCTCTCTTCTTAGGGAAAGAACGAACTTCTTCGGCGAGGGAATGGTTAAGCCTACTAGGCACCCTTTTCCTCGCTCGAACAGTCTTTCCTCTAGGAAGACTACATCTTCGCCCTCTTCAGTTTTTCCTAGGAGATCGTGGAACTGGAAGACGGGACTTCTCTCCGACAGTTTTCTCCTTCCAATGGAGATGAAACCACACCTGCAATGGTGGTTGTCCCCTCTAAAAGAGAACAACGGGAATTTCTCTGGAAGTTCCGAACCCAAGCCGAGTGTTGTATTCCGACGCATCGGAGAAGGGTTGGGAGCAACACTAGGACCGAGAGAGTGTCAGGCACCTGGAAGGCAGCACAGGTCCTTTCCTGGCACATAAATTGGCAAAGAACTTCTAGCAGTTCACTTAGCGCTAAAGTTCTTCGAACCCTTTGTGACGAACAGTGTGGTCCAAGTGAATGTGGACAACACTACAGCCCTGTCCTACATTCGGAAGCAAGGAGGAACAACACTCAGTGTCGCTTTACGAGATAGCAAGAGATCTGCTAATTTGGGCCTCACAAAGAAACATCGCCCTCCTAACAAGATTTGTTCAGGGGACGAGAAACATCAGGGCGGACAGACTGAGCAGGAGAAGCCAGGTCCTTCACACAGAATGGACTCTTCATTCAGAGGTGTGTCAGAGTCTTTGGGATCTTTGGGCACTCCTCACGTAGATCTGTTTCGCCACATTCCTTTCCAAAAGGCTGGAAGTCTTTTGTTCAGTGGTGGAAGACCCAAGAGCTCTCGTGGTCGACGCCTTCCTGCTGGACTGGTCTCATGTGGACGTGTACGCTTTCCCCCCTTTCAAATCCTGGGACAAGTGTTGAGAAAGTTCGTAGCGTCCAACGGGACAAGGATGACCCTGATAGCCCCGTTTTGGCCAGCACAAGATTGGTTTTGCAGAGGTGCTGGATGGACAGTAGACTTCCCAAGATCCCTTCCAAAAAGGATGGATCTTCTCAGACAGCCACACTTCGAGAGGTTTCATCAAAACCTCCCCGCTCTCGCTCTGACTGCCTTTCGACTATCGAAAGACTTGTCAGAGCGAGGGGGTTTTCAGAAGGTGGTGTAAGTCTAAGAAGTTGTCCTCCTCCAGTACCTCTATAACCGAAATCGCCGATTTCCTGTTGTTCTTGAGAGAGGTCTCTCATTTGTCTGTATCGACAATCAAAGGATACAGGAGCATGCTGTCGGCAGTATTTAGAAACAGAGGCCTGACATTGCTGACAATAAAGATCTGCACGACTTGATTAGATCGTTTGAAACAACAAAATCGAAGGAACTAACTCCACCCAGCTGGAACCTGGACGTAGTTCTCAAGTTCCTTTCGTCTGACAGATTTGAGCCTCCCCACGTAGCTTCGTTCAGGGATATAACAAGAAAATGCTTGTTTCTCCTATCTTTGGCGACAGCCAAAAGAGTTGGCGAACTTCATGCCCTAGAAGATGAAGTCAGCTTTAACAAAGACTCGGCCTTTTGCTCGTTTAGAACTCTGTTTCTAGCGAAGAATGAAAATCCATCGAATCCATGGCCCAAGAGATTCGAGATCAAAGGCTTATCGAGTCCTAGTAGGGAGAGAAACAGAGAGGTCTCTTTGCCCGGTAAGAGCCTTGAAGTTCTTCTTACAAAGAAAGAAACAAATGGGAGGCTCTAGACAAAGTCTTTTGGTGTTCGATTAGGACCCCCCCACAAGAATCATGTCTAAGAACGCATTAGCTTTCTTCATTAGGAGCGTCATTACGGATGCTCACGAAGTTCTGTCCTGACGACTCTTTTCCGCTTTTAAGAGTAAAAGCCCATGAAGTTAGAGCAGTGGCGACGTCTCTCTCTTTTCAGAAGAATATGTCATTAAAGAAAATCATTGACACGACATATTGGAGGTGCAATTCAGTTTTTGCATCTCACTATCTTAAAGACGTTCGCGTGACCTAGAGAAATGTTTTTCTCTGGGACCATTTGTATCGGCGATACAATACTGGGTACGGGAGCAAACACCAATCCTTAAATTTGTACATACCTTCTACTAGATATGTTCTAGATTCCTGCTGACAAAGAGGGCTTGGTGCTGCACTGGCGGCCAGTCACTGTTGTTCAGTAAGGAACTCTTGTGATATCTTTTAGGGGAGTATTTAAATTTTTTTTGAGAATTTTTGTATAAATTAGTTTTTCGTTTCGAGTTATGGGTTGTTTGTTATGAGTTCGGGGATAACTCAGAGCAATTCTATATACTAACATGGTGGTTAGGATCAGGTGGTCGGGATTGGTTACCCATTGACAAAGTCCTTTTAGGCTCTGCCGAGTAAGCGGTTCTTATACCCATCGACAGACCCACAAGAACTCTAGCCATAGATCTAATATCTCGCTAAAGTCTTGAGGTGATGCAGACTACCGGGCTACAGCCACGAAGTCTACCACCTATCAGTAGGAACCAAGGTTTTTTTCTTTTTATACCTACAACATATGTTGTTTACCTGTCTATTCCATATTAGCTGTCTCTGACCCTCCACCAAAGGGTGCCAATCAGCTATGTATATATTTGACAGGTAAGTTCATTGTATGAAAATGATATTGTTATAATACAATAAAGTTTCATACATACTTATCTGGCAGATATATACGATTAATGGCCCACCCAGCCTCCCCGCAGGAGACAGGTGGAAGAGAGAAATATGATAGAAACGGATGGTTCCTAGTCCTGCCCGCCCAGGGCAGGCAGGTAGATCACCTGACCTACCGGTAGCGAGTGGCGTGAAATTTGAATTTCTGTCGGGGACGACGGAGTCCTTAGCTATGTATACATCTGCCAGGTAAGTATGTATGAAACTTTATTGTATTATGACAATATCATTTTGTTCATGAAACTTACCTGACAGATATATATATAGCTGTATTTGTTCCGATACGTAATACAAACCCTCGGTCCTTTAACAATAGGAAGGTAACTAGCAGCAGCTGGGACGGTCGTAAGCTTCGAACAAGGGGAGAGCGGTAGTTAACTGCTTGTCCGACTCGCGCGCGGGCCGAGAGGTGAAGAATCACTTTTGCTTTCGGCCCGCGGGTGTGAAGGACGTGTTCGTCATCGCTCTCTGCCCGCTTCATCGTCGTATGCTTTGTTTATATTGTGTTTTCTACTGATGGTTTGTTTG